>NW_016816568.1:388481-400418 GCF_001698545.2 Rhinopithecus bieti
AAAATATATACACCTACTATGTACTCACAAAAAATTTAAAAAAAGAAATAAAGAACGTGTGAAATTTATGTTCTAAGTATTCCTTCTCATTAATGTAAAAGCATATGTCACCCATTATTTTTCATCTTCTGATTCCTCAAAGTCCAAGGACATCGCTGGCAGTATTTTTAAGAAATAAATAATAATAATAAATGTTTGGCTGAATTCTAAACTTATAGAACCAGAATTTCTGCTTTTGAGGCCTAGAAAGTTGCTTTTTTATCAGACTCCCAATGTGATCTTTTGTAATTAAAATTGAGAACTATAGCTGACTTTCTCTTTCTTAACATTGCCCCTTATCGTAAGATAGACACTGAGAACTTCAAAAGCAAAAACAGAAAAGATCACATCTGCCATGAAATTTCCAAATACAATCTTTCTTAAGTATGTGTTGATGCATAAACTGATTTGTTTTGACTGATTTTATCTGTGAGGCCAATCCACAAAACAGTCATGTCAATCAAAAAGTCATTTCCTTTTGTTTGCATTTTAGCTTTCATCAGCCTGGGGCTTGTCACAGACAAAGGTTACCTGATTACATTACCATGGCAGGCAGGTGGGTGACTTTTGTAGGAGCCACACCGGAAACATCCATCAAAGAAGAACTTTTCAGTGGGCAGCTCAGTACTTAATTAAAGTGTCAATGGCTTTCACAGAAAAGTTTATCTGAACTCCTCTTAATTATCTCAGTCATAAACATCACACCTTCTCTCAAAAAATGGTCTTTCTTAATTTTTAAGTAGGCAAAGGTAATCAGGTCTAAGAGGACCAAGTGCATTTTTTGAGGGATGGGAAGGGAGAGATACAGAAGCTTTGTTCCCTGGCATTTGAAAGGAGGCACAGGTAGGCTGGAGAGCACTGGGGTTTCCAGTGCAGCTGCCAGCACCATGCAGGTACAGATTCAACTCTCTTGCTTACCATGCCACCTGGGGCATTCAATGTAGCCAAGCCACAATTTCCTTATTCTGAAAGTGAGGAAGTAATAATAACTAACATTTATTGAGTGCCTGTCATGTGCCAGGTCCCCTCTCACTGAGTCCTCCCAATACCTCTGCAATGGAGAGGATAGTATGCCCATTTAACAGATGACGAAATTGGGGGACAGGGAACCACTTCAGAGAGAGTTTGACAGTACTAACCATGATAATATTTGGAGTGCTTAACACAGACCTTAATACTTATAAATGCTGAAGACTAGTATTATGAATGCATTAAATTAGCCGTAGTTTTCCTTTTTAAGCCCTTTCCAAAAATCATTTCAAAATTCACAACCTCTTTGGTGTAGGCCCTTGGGCCAGCTAATTCATTAAGATACATTGTCTGGGCACAGCGGCTCATGCCTGTAATCCCAGCAGTTTGGGAGGCTATGGCAGGTAGATCATTTGAAGCCAGGAGTTCAAGACCAGTCTGGGCAGCATGATGAAACCCATCTCTACTACAAATGCAAAAATTAGCCAGACACAGTGGCACATGCCTGTAATCCCAGCTACTCGGGAGGCTGAGGCATGAGAATTGCTTGAACCCAGGAGGCTGAGGTTACAGTGAGCCAAGATCTTGCCATTGCCCTCCAGCCTGGACAACAGAGCGAGACTCTATCTCGAAAATAATAATAATAATAATAATAATTCATTGTCCAAATGCAGACTGGGCTCACTCTTCATACTTCAAAGAAAGAATGCATAGAGCTTCTAAAGTTAGTTCCAGGAGATAGAACCTATTATCTCCACAGTATATGACTCTCATTACCCTGGGCAGGACCAGAAAGCACCGCTACCAAGAAGAAGTTTTTTCTGGAAACGTTACTAATCAGTCATTTTGATTACTTCCAAGGGACACATAGTGGGTGCTTTGGTTGGTTCTGAGGAGCTTTGGGTAACTGATCCAAATGTGAGTTCCTTTGGTTGGTTGCCCCCAGAGAGGTAGAGCAAGAAGCAGTGTGGCATAGGAAAAGAGCCCAAGCTCTGTCGGGTGCTTGGGAGAGGAAACAGAGCTGGAGCTGAATCCTGATCTCTTTCCCTCCACTTAGGAGTTGAATGATCTTGGGAAAGCTACTTCAAGTGTTGAAGCTAGAAGTACCTCATAGGGTTATTTTGAAAAAGAAAACAAGAGGACCTATAGAAAGGTTCCAGCACACTGTCTGCCACACAACAGTTGCTCAGTAAATAAAAATGAATTATGATGATTAGTTTTATTATTAAGACCAGCTACCAATGATAACATTGTAAACACCCTAGATAGGATAGTCTAATCCTATGACTCAGTGGCCAGCACGGAGAGAGGTTACAAAGGTATGAACTCTGGTCAGGCTACTATGTAAGTGAGTAGCATACAGAGCCAACTGGTTTGAGTGACCATAATCATTTATTTTTTCTTTCATTGAACCAATAAGTGTTGAGGCTTTTGGAAAGTACAAAGCAGGGGCTGTGTCTAAAGACACGCTATTCTAGTTTTCTTTGAAAGTTTGGGCCCACAGATGTAGTTTCTATTAGGGGAGAGTGTTTCTCTGGGCACCTACACAGAGAAAGAAATTCCTTCAGAGTGAGAAAAGGGTGGAAACTATGGTCCCAAAAATAATGGAACCTGTCCTCCTGAAATATCCTAAGGGTATTGGCAAGACCTCAACCAGCATGCCTGCCTGGTATTTCTAGAGGAGGCAGACTGTAGGAACAAAGGACCCTAATCTCAGCAATGGTGTTGCATCCCACGCCTGCCATAAAATAGTAAAATTGCCAGACCTATATGAGCCCTGTTGGCTTACGCAGTGGATTTCTCAGTGGTAACCAGTGTGAACTGAAAACCTAAGATGACTTTCTGATACCCCCAAGCTTTGTAGACTTAACTTTCCCCTACAATCAAGGACCCACTTAAAACAGTGAGGAGAGGAGGCTCCATGATAGCCTATGATTGGATTCCCTGCCAACTTGATGGGATGTGGAATGAACAAAAGATATATTATAATATTCTTTGCACACCGAAGTCTAGAGCAAGACTTATATTTGCAACATGTGTTAACCAGACAGTCATTGAAATTGCTTGTTGAAATCAGACATTTAAGATAAACCAAAAGCTGGACTATTTGGGATTCCCTCTACCTTCCTGAAAAGCCCCACTGGGTCTCATCTAATGGCAGGGAGTTTTGTGCTTCAACCATAAATCTAGGAAATGGAACTCAGTTTGTATCTCTAGCACAGTACTTCTCACACTTGAGCATGCATCAGAGTCACCTGGAGGCTTTGTTAAAGCACAGATTGCTGGGGTTTACTCCCAGCGTTTCTGGTCTAGTGAGTCCAGTGTTGCCAGAAAATTTGCACTTCTAATTAGTTTCCAGCTGATGTTGGTGCTGTTCGTACAGGAATTCCACTTTGATAATGACAGCTGTAGAAAACAATTTTGCAGAGACTTGGTATGAATTTTCATTCAATCTAATTTTTAGTGAAAATTCCTTACCCATGTGGCATGAATTTACACTCCTGTTTCAGAACTTTTGTCCCCTACACCCACCTTCCACATTCTCCTCTAAGCACAATTGTGCAAGCAGGTTTCAATCAATTTCTATTTTTAACACCCAATATTCACAACAGAGGTTGTGACATCTCTAGATAAAATTTGGCACTTTTGTTTCACTTTTAATGCTAAATGTTTTTTATTTGTGTTTTCTATTTTACTGTTAAAGAGAACACTGAACTTGTCTCTCTAGTAGCTATAAGTATTATAAGTGAACTTGAGAGTTCTGTGTTACTGATCAGGTTAAGAAAGCAGAGATTGGAATCTCTGAGATACATATTCCAATCATTTTATTTTCTTCAAATACAACCTACCCAAGTGTCTTATCTGAGTTGCTTTTAGAAAGCTATTCTGTGTGACAAATTGTATCCAATTTCTTTCTTGTGCCTTGTAGATATTCTTTCATGGACTGATAAACAGAGTAAAAAATCTGTTACAGAAATTAAATAGTACAGTGGTTAAAAGCATAGGTTTTTGCCAACAGAGATACCTCTGTTCAAATTTCAGCCCTGTCTCTTCATAAATTAAGGGTAACCTCAGACAAGTTAATTTTTCCTTTATGAATCTCAGTTTCTTCACCTGGATAACAGAGATAATGCCTTCCTTTAAGCTGTTGCAAGGGCTGATTTAGAAGACGTGAGTAATAGTAAGCATTATAAAAGAAGTATTATTGTTTCTTAAAGATTATCTTTTTTCTAAAAGTTTTAGCACTCTCTGCAACCTCTTAATTTTATTTTTTTTTTTTTTTTTTTTCTTTTTTTCTTTTTTTTTTTCTTTTTTTTGAGGCGGCGTTTTTCTAGCTCTCCTTTTTTTCTCGACTGGACGTGCAGTGGCCGGCATCTCCAGCTCACTGCCAAGCTCCGCTGCCCGGGCTTTACGATCTTCTCCTCGTCCTCAGCCTCCCGAGAGCGATACGCACGCCGGCCCAAGCGGTGGCGTCCACAGCCGTAAATCCCAGCCTTCTTTGTGTGTTTATATGGGGCGCCGGAGACCGGGCGGCATCACGCGAGGTCGGAGATGGAGACCATCGTGGCCTTTTTTATTTTAACACAGGTTGTTAATATTATCTCTTTCGGCTCTCTACTAAACAATACAAAAAAAACCCAAAAAAAAAACAATATAAAAACCAAAACCAAACCTTCTGAACTTGGCTTTACTAGTGTATTATATATATAATTTACATACATTCAATATTAGGAGAAAGTGCTGTTATCAAAACACAGGATTTTCACTTTTTACAATAAAGTAGGTGTGTTTGCTTAGTGTTTACTCTTATTTCAGTGGTGTTTGTTTGAACCAGCATTAGCTAACAGAATTCACACAGTTCAAATAAATACCAGTGGGCTGGAAAGGACTTTTCTCCAGTCAAGTAGGTCATGCTGGAATGCTAGATTAACATCAATACACAAAAACCAATTTGGATAACATCTCTTGCAACTAACACAAAATACTCATGGTATAAAAGTATTTGCCACTTAGATGAGGCAAACATGGAGATTATGCATGTATACACACACACATACACACACATACAAATACCATATATATTCACTATATTATAGTGAAATTATTTGTAACAATTTTTATCTGCTTTTATCTTTTAAATGCAGTTCATAATGTTATACATACCCTCAGATCTTAGTTTCATATTCACATGAACCCAAATGAATTTGTTCAGATGGGGTATTGAAAACAAAAGAAAGTGATTCTGGTTAACTTAACATAAAACCAGGTATGTGTATGTGTTTGGAGGAGCAAAAAACAAAAGAGAAGTTGATTGGCAGGTTATGGGGAAGTCACCAAATTAAAGAAGGTAGATGACCAGAACAGGAGGGAACAAGAAGCGGAATTGCTCAGGCATCCTGACCAGCAGTTGGACCATTCCTAGAGCTCCAATTGCTTTTCTATCTGTGAATCATTCTGCTAAAGAAGGAAGAGTCCAGCCATCTGGTCTAGAGGAGGTCAAGTGCTCACCTTCTGTTAAGGAGGTGAACTTTGGTTGACAGCTCAAAGTAAGCCACTGCATATAATGTCGGGTAGTAGGGGAAAGAGAGCAGGAGGGGAAAATGACTTCTCAAAATCCCAAAGAGAAAAAGCCTGCTGTTACCACACATAGAGAGAATGTATGCTAAAAAAAAAAACAAAAAAAAAACCAGTGTAACCTGCTGGTACAAATAGCATATATATGTATTTGAACTAGTTCATTTCACTTGGGAAAAAAGATGCCTTTGTCTTAGAATAAGAGCAAAGAACATCTTTAAAATACAACCCTAGTCCTCATATTATCCAAATTCACAGGCTACCATGCTATTCACATTGAGTTAGCTAAAAGTTAATATTTAATGCAAATATTCAAGATGGCAAGATAAAACTCATTAAATGGAATAATATTCATTCAAAAGGTTAATTTATTCATACTCAATGCAATGGCTATTTTGGTGTCTACTTTTAATAGCTGCAGCAGCAATAAAAACTTTGGCAATACTGTTATTTTATTAAAGGCTATAGCTAGTAAATATTTAATACAGCCCCAAACATTTTAATATTCTCTCCATTAATATTTTACCTAATAGTTTTTTCTCATATAATCAATTTAATATTGTAATCCTTAATATTTTAATTGATCTTCAATTTGGAGAAACAGAATAGGAATTTAAGCTTAAATATGAAATTATCTCTACAAGCAAAAGAAAAGTTAAAATATGTAACCCCTCAGGATATGGAAAATTACTCTATTCTAAAATGTATGCCATAAATTTTATATTAAATGAACACTGAATCACAGATGTTTCTTCTTTCAAATTTTTAATATTCAACAATTATGTTTCTCCTTAATATCCTTTGGCATTAAACTTAATTGACCTTGGTTCTGTCAATTAGAAGTACTTGTATTATTTATGGGTTTTATATGAATTGTCTTTATCAGGTCTTTAGAGCTTTGGGCCACTTGCTTATTCATCATCTTCTTTATCAAATCTCCAGTTTAAAATATTGGTATTTTTGAAATAATTTGTAATGTAATAAAACATCTATTTTTGGGGAATATTAATAATGGGGGAGGCTATGCATGTAGGGGGGCAGGGGACATATGAGACATCTTTGCACCTTTCTCAATTTTGCTGTGTTTGTACTTATATGTATGTATCTACATGTATTGTAAAGACCATTGACACTATGAAGAAACTGCATCAACTAGTGGGCAAAATAACCAGCTGGCATCATGACAGGATCAAATTCACACATATCAATATTAACCTTAAATGTAAACAGGCTAAAGCCCCAGTTAAAAGACACAGACTGGCAAATTTGATAGAGTGAAGACCCATCGGTATGCTGTATTCAGGAGACCCATCTCATGTGCAAAGACACACATAAGCTCAAAATAAAGGGATGGAGGAAGATTTACCAAGCAAAAGGAAAGCAAAGAAAAGCAGCGATTCCAATCTTACTCTCTGATAAAAAAGACTTTAAACCAACAAAGATCAAAACAAGACAAATAAGGGCATTACATAATGGTAAAGGGATCAATGCAACAAGAAGAGCTAACTATCCTAAATATGTATGCACCCAATACAGGAGTGCCATTTATGGCCACAGAGCTGGATCAACTCTCCCAGGAAAAGAGGAGAAAAAAGTAGATGAAGAAAAGTTGAGGACTCAGAAGCAATCTCCCTGATGTAATTTAACAACTAGAAGCTTAACAGAAGAAGAAGGGTCATAGACAAATGGGCAAAATATGCTGAGTCATGTTACATAAAAACCCAGAGAGGTGTGGGATCTTAGCAACTCAGAGAAGAAAGGAAAGAGTAGTCAACTAAGGAGACCAGAAAGAAATAATCATCAACCAAAAAGAAAGAAAGAAAAGAAAACTCCGCAGAGTTTGAGCAAGCTGAACACATTGGCTTTGGCAAGTGCCCTTGATGACACTGATAGTAGCTACTGTGGTGAAATGGTAATGATAAAAGTCAAAAATCTGGTTGAAATAAGTGGAGAAAAATAGCAAATACACTCTTCAAAGGAGTTTTCAGTGAAGGAAGCAGAGAAATAAGGTGATAGCTAATAGAGATTTTCTTCAAAATCAGTAATATTCAATGAGCTTGAATATACTTCAGAAACAAAAAGACTCCTAGAAATGTCCTACTGATACCACTCTAGCTCTGTATCAGCTATCCAATGCTGCATAACAAATTACTCTAAAACTAACTTGTATAAAACAAGCATTTATTAAATTGCTGCATAACAAATTACTCTAAAACTAACTTGTATAAAACAAGCATTTATTATGCTATTAGATTTTCAGAAATTTAGATGGGCACAGTGAGGAGAATGTGTCTACACTCTACAGCAGGTATTGACAAACTTGTACAGGCCCAGATAGCAAGTATTCTTAGGCTTTGCAGGGCCAATGGTCACTGTCAAATTACTCAAATAGTCGATTACAGCCCACTGCCATAGACCATGCATACAAGAAAAGAGCATGGCTGTGTTCCAATAAAACTTTATTTACAAAAATAGGCAGTGAACTGGATTTGGCCCGCAGGCTGCAGTTTGCAAACTCCAGTTGGAGTTGCTGGAATGTCTGAGGCCTCATCTGGAAGACTTGAACACTGGGGAGACATGACAGCCAGAGGCTAGAATTCTGCAGCTCCTCAGGCATCTCTTTCTATTTCAATGGGATCTCTCCACATGATCACTCATGCGTAGCAGCTTGAAGTTAGTCACACTTTTAAAATGGCAGCTGAGGTCTTGAAAGTGAATTACCCAAGAGGAAATGACAAAATCTTCATGGCCTTTTGTAACCTACGTTTTGAAATCATTTGGCGTCACATGTACCATATTCTATTTGCTGAAATCATCACAAATGTCCACCCAGGTGCAAGGGGAGGGTCAGGAAGAAAAGTTTGCCTCTTTCTTAGGTGGAATGTTAAACAATTTATGGACATGTACTAAAGCCACCATACTCTCTAAGAAATGAGCAAAAAGTTAGGAGACGATTTGTTGTACTAAGGGATTTTTAAGTTTTATAAGAATTTGAGTGATTCCAAAAGTTTGGTTGAAAAAAGAAAATAGTAGTCACACTATAATTTTTTAAAGTGTCTTGGGATGGAGTTGAAGAGAGAAAATGACTCCTTATACAACTCAATTATGACTGTGCTTAATTGCATTCAGACTGTCTTACTAAAAAGAGGAAACATTTGATATTTTGTGTTTTTCGTTTGTCTGATGAACATAAAAATGATTATCTGATTCTTAGAATACTGTATAAATAAATGTCTTTGAGCATCTAGGTATGCTGAAGAATGGCCCCCAAAAATGTTCATATCCTGGAACCTGTGGATATGTGTTATATTAGTTTGGGTTCTCCAGAAAACAAGAACCAAGAGGAGATACAATCCCCACCTCACATACACCACATGTAGAAAGAGATTTTTTAGAAGGAATTGGTTTATATGGTTATGGAGCCATGAAGCCCTGCAATCTATATTTGGCAAGCTAGAAAGCTAGGAATGCTGATGGTATTGTTCCAGTCCAAATGCAAAGGCCTGAGAGAGGAGATTCAGTGGTGTAAGTTCCGATCTGAGTCTGAAGGTAGGAGAAGACCAATGTCCCAGCTTGAAGACAGTCAGGCAAAGAGAGTGAATTCTCCCTTACTACACCTTTTATTCTATTCAGACTCTCAAGGGATTGGTTGAGACCCACTCACGCTGGAGAGGGCAATCTGCTTTACTTGGTCTACCAATTCATATGTCATTCTCATCTTGAAAAACCTTCACAGACATACCCAGAGTAATGTTTAACCAGAGATCTTGGCAATCCATGGCCCAGTCAAGTTGACACAAAAACTAACCTTGTATGGCAAAAGAGACTTTGAAGTTGTGCTTAAGTTAAGGATCTTGAGATTGGTGTGTTAGCCTGAATTAGCCAGGTGGGCCCTAAATGTAATCACAAGTGTCCTTAAAAGAGGGAGACAGAAGAAGATTTCACTGCAGAAGAAAAAGGAGGGATGTGACTATGAAAGCAAGAGGTTAGAGTAATGTAAGAATAGGGTCATAAGCCAAGGATTGTGGGTGGCCCCAGAAGCTGGAAAAGCCAAGGAAAGGATTCACCCATCAGAGTCTCCAGACCTGCCTATACATTAATTTTAGCCTAGTGTAACTGATTTCAGACTTCTGGCCTCTGGAAATGTAAGAAAATAAGTCTGGGTTTGTTATGCCAAGTTGGATGTAATTTGCTACAGCAGCCACAGGAAACTGATGCAGCCTCCTACTGGGAGGTTCATGGGACACATGAAGGTCATGCAGTTGTTTGCACATGACGGAAGTTGCATTGACTTAAGAGTTTGCCACAATTTTATGATGGTTAAAATGAAACCATCAATAGAGAGCTTGCATGTAATAATTGCTAATAAATATTAGTTAAGGTATATATTAAACAATAAAAGAGTGGTGAAAACAGAAGATTTAACAAGAAGGAAAAGGCATAAAGAAGTAGGGCTGAAATAGAAAAGTCCCAAGGGAGCAAAGGAATCTCTTCAGGGAGACTAAGGGATGTATCTCAAGGTCCACTGAAGGCGGGAAGGAGAAAATGTCTTCTCTCAGCACTTGAGTCAAGCCCCCATTACCAGAAGGCAGGATAAGGTTTGGCATTCATTCATTCAACCTTGAAGGCCCACCATAGGCCAAGCATGTGCTACTCCTGGATACACGTGAGCGAGCAATGGGCTCCTCCAGCCTCCAGTGCACAGTGAAGTAGAGTTGGCCCCAGCAAGTACACATGGAGGACCGAGTCCTCTAAGCCACCCTTACTAATCGAAAATTATTTCAATTTCTTTTTAAATAAGCGTATGTTAGATGTCAAACTCCTAACTTCAATGCTTTAAAGATATTTTTACTTGGGAAGCTAATAAAACCTAAAACCAAAGGAGAAAATATTCAGCTTCATACTACTTAGTATTCACTTTACTGAATTTTTGTTTACATCACATCTACACCAACTGCCTTCTGGAAGCAGTATAGCAGAATGCTCAAGAGCCTGGTGTTTAGAGCAGAAATACCTGGATTTGAATCCTAGATTTGCCATAAATTGTATTTGTGACTTTGGGCAAAAATTACTAAAGCTCTGTATGCCTCAACTCTCTCATCTGCAAAACAGAGATGATAATAGTATTTGCCCCATCAAGTTTTCATGAAAATTGGATGAGTTAATAATTGTTAAGCACTAACACTGTCAGCCCATAGTAAGGGCTATATAAGTGTTTGTTGAGTAAAAGTATTAAAAACTTCTTTAAGACCTGGGAGTTCTTAAGAAAGCACATTCATACTCTGTAAATTGCATAACTTTTTCAGGTGACAACATTTTCCTGCATGATATTTTCCTTGCTCACTTTCCAAGGGTCCCCATGACGAATTTCCACTTACCAGTCAACAAAGGCAGCCAGAGCTCCATCTGTGAAAGCCCAGTGAACCCATATGTTGCAAATGAGTGTCAGTAATGACAACAGCAGTAAAGATTTCACAATCTGTGAGTGAGACGAAAGTTCACGAATGCAATCGGAAATGAGGTACTCCCTCCACTTCTAAATCACTTCAAACCCTTTCAGACTAAAGTAAGTGCTAGGGATGTGATTCACAACTATCACCTCAGGGTGGAGAAGTCAAAAACTTACTGGCTTTGCCAGTTTGTCAGAGAGAGCTGCATTCAAATTCTGACCCCAATCCTTGCTATCTACATAACAGACAAGTTAATTAAACTTTCTTAATCTGACAGGGAAAACCTTGCCACTTTGGCTGGGTTTAAGTATATAATTTAGCAAATCATACTTATCTTTGACTAAGTAGCAGATTGTAGGTTGGGTATTCAGAAATTAGAGCACCTACGGATCAGATACGCCCATTTATATTTTTAGTGGGGAAAGACATGCAGTGGGACCCCAAGCCTGTCTTTTGTGAGCCTTTATTGACTAAGCTTTCTGCCTTTTCCTTTCTAAAGCCTTTTAGAAATTAAGAACATCCAGGCACTTTATTTGGCAAGTCTGACACATATACAAGGGAGAGGACATAAATAGTTTCCATACTCCTCAGTGAAAGTGGATGTGTAACATATAAAAGAATGGGCCGGGCGCAGTGGTTCACGCCTGTAATCCCAGCACTTTGGGAAGCTGAAACGGGTGGATCACGAGGTCAGGAGTTGCAGACCAGCCTGGCCAGCATAGTGAAACCCTGTCTCTACTAAAAACACAAAAATTAGCCGGGCACGATGGCGGGTGCCTGTAATCCCAGCAATTAGGGTGGCTAAGGCAGGAGAATTGCTTGAACCTGGAAGGCAGAGGTTGCAGTGAGCCGGGACTGCGCCACTGCACTCCAGCCTGGATGACAGAGCAAGACTCCATCTCCG
>NW_016816568.1:400825-408824 GCF_001698545.2 Rhinopithecus bieti
GGGGAGAGGCGGGGGCGGAAAAAAAGAATGGTGGCTAGTCAAACAGTCCCTTCCGGTAACAAGGTCTCAGGCACCCATCTCAGAAGATTTATTACATGCTGCCCCCACCATTGACCCCAAAGGAGAGACTGACTCCGCAAACAGCTCAAATCATAGTCATCCTCTCCATTTCCTGTGTGTCCCTCTCACTCTTCTCACTAACATGTAATACCATAGCCACATCAGTCAGTGGTTAGGATGCTGGGTTAATTTTGCTCCCAAGGAAAGTGATGCCTGAGAGAAAGAGCCATTCATTTATCTTTTTAATTTCAGCTTCTTCTAAATACGACAGCCTTTTAGAAAGACTTTAACAGTGTCAGGTTAGTTAACTAAATACTTTGTAACTTCATCCTGATATAAAAGAACAAGGAAGAGAGTTGGATTAGGATAACTCACTGTGGTACATCTTGTTTTTTATTTAGTTTATATATTTTGTGCTTTTAGACTAATTTTGCAGGTAGAGTGGGTGTAACTCACCCATATTTTTTTCCTCACAAGCTGGATTAATTATTTTAGTAACATTAGCTGTATTAAAGTGGTCACAGAAGTCAGGTTAGGGCAAGCACTATTATTTATGTTTTACAGATGGGGTAACAGATAGAAAAGGCACAGAGAGGTTAAGTGATTTGCTTATGGTCACAAAGCCTGTTAGCAGCAAACCCAGAACAAGAACCCAAGATTTATGACTGCTCGTTCCAGCTGTTTTTCTTTGTCATGCATCCTCAGCAATCAACATAATCAAAATCTGTTTGGAGGTAACTGGGTACAACAAAATAAATTATTGTTCCTTTTGCTGGGTGAATTCAGTTTGACCTGGATATTAAATTTGCGTAAGTCCCACTGTCTCATTTAGTTATGTCTGCTCTTTAATTTTTTAAACGATGCTTATGACTTTCAGACTATTGATTTGTATAAAGGAAGATAACATTGATCAACCAAACAGGAAGTAATCCGGTGATTCCGGGACAGCTGTGGAATTCAGAGGCAAGGTCAGGTATGCACTTCAAATGTGCGAAAAGAAAATGAGAGAGTTGAAGGGAGATCAAGCAATTTGATTTGCTCTTGGTTTACTCTGGAGGAAAAGGAATCCTTCTGAATTCTGAATTCCCAGAGCCAAGTCACTATATTCTTCCATTTCTTCTGAGTGTCTTCCAGGGAAAGTGTGTCCTTGCCAGCACCACAGTGACACTTTCTATCCCGTGACAGAAACTAAGTCTTGAAAGACAACATTGTTACACTGTTTGGGGAGATCATGCCTAGTGGTTGTTTTGTTTTGAAGTCAGTGGGGATGGTGAGGAGGGGTTTAGTGAAGGAGTAAATGTGAATGATAATGTCATAAATTCCCCTATGATTCTGATTATGAGAACTCTCCTCAGAGAATCTCAGTTCCCTAGGGAACTTTGTCCAGGATCTCCCAATTCTTTTGAGACCCCATCCAAAAATGGTGACTTGGATAAGAGAACTCAGGAACTGCATGGCACTCTGTATCTAACTCTGCATGCTGCTATGTTCACATTCTGCTAAAGCTGGCTGATGTTCAAAAACTCAGCCCAATGATAAGGGTTTTAAAAGTGTATTATTTTCACTATTGATATAGATCTTGTGGAATAATCATTTCATAATGACCCAGATCTTAACTAGCAGCAGACTAGTGTCTGCTACTAGTCAGACACACTCTAGTGTGTGGTTGGTGAAGCCAGAGAGAGATGTCATTTCCTAAGAAACAGGCAAGGAGAGAGAAAGCAATTGAAGGGTGAAGAGCAGAGAACTATGAAGATGATTCAGGAAGAGGCACATGGAGACTAGAGGTATAACAGAAGTTCTGGGCAGTGAACGAAGACATCTAATACAAGGAAAAGGGGGCCAGGGACTGAGGAGGAAGGCGTAGTTTAGATTTGATCTTATTTGCACCCACAGACCAGTTGCTAAGGGTCCAACTTTCCCACGGATTAGATTTAACAGCTACAGAAAGTTAGTTTTCAAAAAGAAATCTTATTTATTAGCTAAAGTATGTCCAGTTTAATTATGTAATAAAGATAAATATTTGTAACTCATTTATTTGAGTATATATTTTATAGATAACAATGTACCAGAGTGTAATAGAAAGTACCTTACAGTATAAACTGTAGTGATTTGAATGGCTTGTCTGAGGAGGATGTGGAGAAAGGTCCCGTATCACTCAGTAGTAGTCCCCAAGTCAGCCTAAAAAGAAACAAAACATTGTAAATCTCTTGGTTCCTAGCAACAGAAGAGATTTTAAACACAGAGTCACCTAACTGAGTGGAATATTTTTAATTTACTATTAGCACCCTTTCCTAAAGATCCTATAAATTAAGAACTCTGTTTTTTTTTAAGCCATAAGTGTTAAAGTGTAACCTGTTACAAATCAAGTTCAGGCCCACTCTTGATAACATTGTGTTTTTAGACTAATTTTGCAGGTAGAGGGGGGCATAACTCACCATAGTTTTTTCCTCACAAGCTGGATTAATTATTTTAAAATAGCAAAGATCATGAAAATAGCCCAGCCAAATACTCATTTCTTTACTTAATGTCTCATTGCTTGGCAATTTTCTTCACTGTCATTTTCAATGGAAAAATACCTGAAATTCATCTACTGAAATTCAACTGAACAGAGTGGTTTAAAAAGAATCAATAGACATGCGAATAATAAGGAAAGCATTCAAATGCAATATAGCATTTGTTTCTAATTACCACTTTATCAAGTCCCAGTTACAAATTAAGTCTCTTTTATTTCAATTAACAGTCTAATGGTGCTTCAGAGAGATAAAGAATGTTTTAAAAAGAAACCAAACCTCTGATTAAGAGCACCCAATTTTCTCTCCAGGGAAACATGATAAAGGTTTTAAGCTATGAGAGAAGTCTGGGCTAGGTGATTTGGGAACTGTACTGTCCATCACAGCTAAGAGATGTAGACGATGTTTTGGTTTTCGTTTTGTGCTCCCCTTCCTGGGACCTTCTCAGCCGTTCTACTGCCCACTTCTCTTCTGATATCCTATCATGGGAGAGAAGTTACCCAGCTGGCCATGCATCTGTACAACAAATATTTACTAAGCACTTACTTTGTACCAGCATTTAAGCACTTGGTCATGAGGATTCAGTGGTATATAAGATCTAGTCCCTTCTGTCACAAAGATTGTTGTTTAGTGGGATAGAAAGACATACAAGCTAATATTTCTAGCGTAATCTGTCTACAACAATAACAGAATGAAAACACCTATAATGAAGATTGATAAGTTAATTTACTCTAATATGTTATGTCATTTTACCCAGAAGTTTTTAAATGAACAGAATATATATATATATTTCTCTCTCTCTCTCTCTCTCTCTCTCTGCTTTGGGTGAAATCCTGGTATTTGTGATTAGGATGATGAGATGTCTGGTACCCACAGAGGTGACCACAAATTCTTTCCATAAAGCTGGGCTTGTTATAGATTTTAATTTCAACTCAGGGCTGGATGAATTCATAGAATGTTAAAGGTTCAAGGAATGCCACAGTGTATCTTACTGATTCATTTTACAGATGAAGACCCTAAGACCTAGAGAAACTAAGTCATTTGCTCAAGAAGACAAAGGTAATCATTAGAGATCAACATGAGATTTCAGCTCTCCTGATCCTTAGTACAACATGTGAAAGAAGATATGTTGTCTTTACTCACAATGGAGGCATTTTTCTGGCTGTGTTTAATTTGGCCTCCCAATGGATTCAGGACCCATAACTCTTGTTCTCACTCATCTGCTATGCTGCTGATAAGGACTTCCAGGTCAACAGCTGTAACTGCTAAATGAAGTTAATACTCTGCCTTTAAAAAAGAAAAAAAAAAAAAAAAAGAACCAGAAGGAAGAGAGAAACCAAAAGATTGAAA
Organism: Rhinopithecus bieti; assembly: GCF_001698545.2. Classification (NCBI taxonomy): domain Eukaryota; kingdom Metazoa; phylum Chordata; class Mammalia; order Primates; family Cercopithecidae; genus Rhinopithecus; species Rhinopithecus bieti. The sequence goes on from NW_016816568.1 coordinate 404,749, forward strand.
GCCATTTGGAAATTTCTTGAGTGGTGTCTGGCAGGTCTTTTATGAAGATTATCATCAACCAGGAAAAAAAAAAAAAAAAACAACGCCTGCTGACTGTGTTATCTATAGTGCATATTGCCTATTTTGGCTGATTCATTGATGGTGTAACAGATAACGGAATGAAAGGAAATGGTTTGGTTTCTATGAAGGAAAAAGAATGGTTTGTATGAGGAAACCATTAGTTTCCTGAGATTGCTATACCAAATTATCACAAACTTGGTATCTTAAAACAATAGAAATTTATTCTCCCACAGTTCTGGAGGCCAGAAGCTCAAAATCGATATTTGGCAACTGAAATCAAGGTGTTGACAGCACCCTCTGGAGGCTCTTAGACAGAATCTGTCCCTTGTATCTAACAGATTCTGGTGGCTGCTGGCATTCCTTGACTTGTGGTCATACCATTCCCATCTCTTCCTCCATAGTCACATTGCTTTCTCCTCTTCTCTGGCATTTGCATTCGTTTCATAAGACACGTATGACTGCATTTAGGGCTCACTAGGATAATGCAGGATAATCTTCCTATTTCAGGATTCTTTGCCACAACTTCAAAGTCCTTTTTGGTCAATAAAGTAATATTCACAGTCTCCAGGTTTTAGGATGTGGGTATTGGTGTTGGGGTGGAGGGCAGAGTTGGGGGTGAATAACCAGCCTACTACTGGTGGGTGACTGGTTATCCATCATTCTTAAATCAGAAACGATGACCCAAAATCTCTTTTTGCTTTTGTTTCTTTCATTTTGCATATAATTACTAGGCTCTGCTTCTTCAGACACTTTTATTACATTTCAGTTTTGCCGCATCTCTCAAAATGTCTTATTATTTTTTTCACAGCCTGTCATTCAGTTATGTTTTCTTCTAAGTGTTTGGCTGTTTTGGTCAGTGCTCTGAAGTAATTGGTCAGTGCTCTGAAGTAATTAAAATCACTGTGAAGCTGAATGAAAAATCAGAAGAAGAATCAAGAGACTTGTTTCACCTGTTAGGAGTTATGTCTATTTTTGGAGTTGGTGGTAATTTCTGGTCAAGGAACCAAATGTTCTTATTTCTAACCATATAGTCAAATAAGATGGCTAAGGTGCTTTCATAATCACCATTGATTCACTGTCAGATGGGCCTGTGCTCTGTGAAAACTTTTCAGTATTATAGACTTTACCAAATAAAAAGGTATCTCCTCATTCTGTGCACAGAAAAAGAAAATGATGGATGAGTATATTAGCCAGAACCCTGTGGCAGAAAAATAAGCATGAGGGTGCCCTTTCATGCCTCCTGAGAACTCCTGTGCTAGACAGAGCCTGTTCAAGATGTCTCTTCTGACTTTCTGATTCCAGTTGACATCTCAGCATACAAGGCAACTTTGTGGTGGGGCCAGAGAGCACCACACATTGTTGTGTATGAAATACTCTGTTCAGCAAACAAGCCATGCAGCATCAAGACCTAGTGTGGTCAAGGATGGTGGACTAAAAACCACTGTGAGAACAGAGATGTAGCCACCTCTGAGAATGGTTTTCTAAGCAGGATGACTTGGTTCCATCCCTACAGGCATCGTCTGGTCCAGTTCAGATAAAAGTCGGTGAGAACAGAGACCCATCTCTTTGTTGACTGCCTTAATCCCTAGAGTTGTGTTCTTCAATTTGCTACTATTTGCTACAATTTTTCTGCGTAACAAGCAAGTTCTACCCTGCCTAGGAGAGAAACCTCTAGTAAATTCATCTTCATTCACTGCTATTCAGCTCATGCTTTAAAAACTTAGATAATGCTGTCTGAAATACTTAAGTCCTGGTCAAATGGGGCTGCTATTTCATTCAGTATAATCAAAAAATAGCCAAGGACTTTAGTTAATATTTCTTCAGATGACAGAGAATAAACAAATTATTTTGGATATATCTACCATGCCCTCCAAACATGATTGTTGATATCTTTTCTGTATAAATTCCTTTCCTACGTAAATGGTACTTAGCTTTTTCTTAGAAGACATTCTTTTCTCTTCAGCTCAAAGATAACCCTCTTTCCCTCAAATTATAAGTAGTTTATACTTAATAATCTTCCATACGAATTTTTTAAATTACAGATGGTAAGGTACACTTTTTTTTTATTTTGTAACACCACAAACCATCAAATCTGAAGAGAAGAAATGTTGAGCACGATTTCTGAAAAATGAATTCTCGTAGTGTATATAGCAAAAATCATCTTAGAATGAATAGAAGCCCTGAATAACTAGATGACCACCAGGCTTATCTGCATCCATGTTCTACTTGGTTAACTATTAAATAATATCTAACTTGTTGCATTGTGAAAACAACATGTGTCTGTAAACTGAAAAATAGACGTTATTATCCACCTGGCTTAGTTATAATGGAGAAATGTCCTTCGGTTGCATGATGCTCTTCCTATGAATAGGAAACCAGATCAACATTTCCGTTCAAGTTCTAGCTTGCCTATAATTTTCTTAGCTCCTTTTGCAAACCAAACATAGCAGCAGTTGTAACTGAATTAGTCTAACTGCTCAGACACATGCATTTCTGTTTGGTTGCTTTGATATCTTCTTGAAAGTCAAGTGCTATGATCATTTATCATCGTCAGAATTGGCTGCCATAACTCAGTGTTCCCCTGATCTGCAGCCGGCAGAGCACCAGTACAACTTGTAGAAAGCGGCTCCAAGGTCAGCACCGTCTCATAAACCTAAGGAGCCAGGAACATCTTCCAGGCCCTCCACTCTCAGGATTTTCAAGGAGGAAACAAGATGCCGAGGACTGGGAATGAGGGGCTTCAGCCCTGCACAATCTTTACATTTTGCTTTAGTCCCAAGAGGGATGAATGAAGAATGTTGTTATTGGTGCTAGGACCACTTCTCTCCCATATTGTGCCCAGTAAACATGACCTTACTCATTATTGAAATACTAGCATTTTCCTATAATGGTTTGTACATAGCTACTGCCCAGAGCACTGAATAACACATACTACCAGGTGTCAAACCCAGACTTCCCCAGTATCTCCTTAATTCCCAGCAATAAAAAGATTAGCCTGGCACAGTAGGTCTTCAGACCCTTTCTGATTTTGAATAGTGATTTGAGCACCTCTCCTAGCTGTGTCCCCTTTGGGTTTAAGAATAACATAGAAGATATATTGCTTTCCATTTTAAAATGTTTAACTTCTATTCAAGAATAAATATTGATCAAAGGCATCTAGGTACTAGTGATTTTTCCTGATGTCCACTTTGTGAACTTCACAGAAGACTTTGATTTCACCTTAAACCAAAGAAAATCTTCACAGATATCTTACAGATCTACTGTTTTTTTCATGATTATAATAACCTCCTGTCATCATGACAACCCATGTTCATTAACAAAGGAAATCATAGGGGCAGCTTCTATTGGGCACTTAACTCCTTCATCCATGAAATTATACTTTATGTGAATTTATTTTTGGAAAGTTCAGGTAGTTTAAATTTTAAATATCATATAGACTAGAAAGAAATTGGGACCTTAAAACTATTTTACAAAAAAAAAATGTTTCTGCCTGTCCTCATATTTCCCTCTTTTTTTTAAAAAACAGTGTTAGATTTCTGCAGAACTAATACTCTAGTACTCTTGTCACACTTCAGAGGACACTGTGAATTCTCAGATGCCACACAATTTCCAGGTATACTGTGAGGCCTCTGATAAGATTTGTATACTGTTGACACCTACTTAGTATGTGGATAAATAAATCTCCAGTAAAATACAAAATAAATAGGATTTCTATCCACAAACAACAAGGTTGCAAGCACAAAAGTGAAATCTGCACAGAGAGAAAAAGAGCTCTGTCATGTTGAGTGTTTGTTGACCTCACAGTGAGTCATAGATTTTCTTTTCGTTCTAAGATTGGAAAAACACCATGAAAAGAAACATTTTGGAAAACTATAGAAAACAACTGGACCCAAGCTCAAGTCCTCAGAGATAATATCCTGTACTTAAAATCTTTAAGTTGTTATAGAGGGGTGTGCGTGTGTGTGTGTGTGTGAGAGAGAGAGAGAAGGGGGAGAGGAGGAGGAGGAGGAGGAGGA
>NW_016816568.1:412057-416346 GCF_001698545.2 Rhinopithecus bieti
GGAGGAGGAGGAGGAGGAGGGGGGAGTGGAAGGTAAACAGCAGCAGAAAGAAAACGTGCACTCAACGATGCTTCTTCAGATGAGTCCATCAGGAGGAGGAGGAGGAGATGGAGATGATGATGGGAGGGGGAGTTAAACAGTAGCAGAAAGAAAATATGTGCACTCAATGATGCTTCTTCAGATGAGTCCATCTTCGTAAGTGTTGGTGGGAACACTGATCATAAATTTAAAACAAACAGTTTGTGTTTCCACTTGCACTTTTGTCAAGAAGTTACAAAACATCTTGGAATATTTGCATTTCTTTCTATTTGACTGCTCAGGATGTGTCTTCATGACATAAGTCATTTTCAGCCGTGTTTACCGGATGTTCCTCTTCTTGCAGAGAACACCATTCTTTTGATTTGCAGTTAACACAGTGTTTTCCCATCCCCTATTGCATATGCTCCCACCCCCTATTGCATACTGCTAATAGTAACCAGCAGATCTGTTTGGGCTGATGATGAAATTGCCAGGAGGCACAGGTGGTTTTTGGGCTCTGATCCTAATGGGACTGTGGAGCTCATTCTGGAGCTCAAGGCTAGAGCAAGACACAGCGGAACAACTAACTTTCTGGGGTTTTGATAACCACAGCATCCTGGGTTGATTGGCCTGTTACTATAGTATGAGCCTGCTGATTCAGACACATAACATCACTGTCCAAAGCCTCTCAAAGTGGGATATGGCATCAAGTTTTTGCTTGAGAGCTAGAGCATGGCTGTCAAAGTAGAATTAAGGAATAGATACATTTATCACCTCAAAGTGCCATTCCAGAGGGACCCAGAAATGGTTATCGTAAAACTGAGTTATACCATAGACCGTTCCTAAATACTCTATGCAACCAAGGCTTAGTTACCTCCATTATAAGCAGTGTGACTGCTCTCCTCACAGAGGACTATAAAAATTAAAGAATCATCAAGAATTTGCAAACACAAGCTCATGACAAACATCTAGCAGTTATGTTGGACATAAATCATCTTTTTCTGGTAGACAAATGGAAAAGAATATTTTATTGGATTCTTATGACTACTAAGAACCCAACCAGGTTGTGATTGTCTGGCTTCCATTTACCAAATCACAAATTCTCACAACTGGCAGGAGGTGCCTCAGAGAGCATGTGGTTCAAATATCTTACATGGTGGATGAGAAAATGGAGGTTCCAATGTATTAACTTACTTGCCTGGGGTAATACAGCTTGTTTATGGCAGTGTCAGGACTAGATGCCCAGGTTTTATGATGCCGTAACTAGTTTCTTTCCCAGAAGTCCAGATGAACCTATAACCTAAAATTGTTATCTAGGCGAAGGATGGTAAAGATGTCACTCTGAGTCCTGACTGATTGGTAGGAAATCCTGGCTGACTGGCAGAGAATCCTGGCGTATGTGTTAAGAAGGATTTTGGAGTCATACTCAGGCTTATCAGAAAAGGGGACTCAGGGTCAAATACAATTTCTGTAAGGGGAAGAAGAAAAAAGGGAGAGGCCAGGTATCACAGGTTCCTGATCTTAGAGCATCCAGTTATTTCATAGTCATGATCAGATGTGTTTGAACAATAGATGATAGTAGTAGGAATTGATTTCATAAGATTCATGAGACAGGACCAAAAAATAAATAAATTTACATATGGTTATCAAATATTGCCAAGTCAATAAGCTCCTTCTATTTGCATATGCTGGGAACCAAGAGTAGAAGACAGACACTTATTTCTCAGTAACCCATATTGTAGCAATGGGAAAATCATTTAGCCATCGCTATGTGATCATGGTCATTTTATAGGAGCATACTGCTTTAGCTTTTTGAAGTGCTTTTGAAATGGGAAAGGTTCCCTTGTCCCCCTCACAGGACATGTGACAGGAGGAGTGGCTCCCTTCTTCAGTTCCCCCCTGCTCAAACGTCTAGGGGGGCATACAGATGCCAGCTTGTGGGGTTTTAACCCCAGGGCAGCATCTAGGGGTGGATGTTTACAGCTCCTGACGTCCCACTGAGTGTGTGCTACTGTGTGCTCTTTTAGTTTTGCCATCTATAGGTGGCTTTTTGTTAACCAGCTCAATTAGACCCTCTACCTTGTCACAAAGACAGAGGGCTTTCTATATCCCGGGCTCTTGCCTTGGTGTACCAGAAGAATCAGATCACACCTCGGCTTGGAGAATGAGTACAAGGTTTTATTGAGTGGAGGTATCTCTGAGCAGATGGGGGAAGTCAAAAGGGGGATGGAGCAGGAAAGTTTTCCTCTGGAGTCAGGACACTGAGCAGCCCGGATTCTCCTCCAACTGTTCCGGCCAAACTCTGCTTCCTTCTGCCAGGTCAATGGCCTGAGGACCTGCTGGTGCCTGTCAGTGTATTCCTCTCTACATCTAGCCACCATGTGTTCCTCCCCTGTTATGCTCCTCTCAAAGTGTGTCTGCCTGCTAGGGTCTCAGGATTTTTATAGGCACAGGATGGGGGCATGGCAGGCCAGGGTGGTCTTGGGAGATGCAACATTTGGGCAGGAAAATAAAAATGCCTGTCCTTACCTAGGTCAGTGGGCACAGGCCCAGGGGTGGAGTCCTAGCCAGGGACCACACCCTTCTCCCCTTCCTTCTCACTTTCAATGCTTTTTCTTATTTGATATCTAGAGAGCAAAGAAATACTCTACCAAGTGCTAAATTTCATGCCCCCACAGTAGGTTAAAAAAAAAAAAAAAAAAAAAAAACAGCCCTTGAAGGAGAGAAATGGAGGAAGGGAATTTTGTTTAATTTAAAACTCTCCAGAAGTAAAGGCAATAAATACATAGTACTTCAAAAGATCTATTAATGAATGTTTCTTTCAGATATTCAGATGGAAACTTCTTTGTCAATAATAAGTGACTAAATGGAATAGATAAGATTTTGTTCACATTTCATTTTTCAAGAAACCCTGCTTTGAGATTCTCTTCATACTTCATGGTTAGTTGCTCGGCAGTCCAAGCTATGGAGTGGTACAATGGGTTTAGAGTTGACAGCGGGCCTAAATGAGAAACCAAAGTTCAAATCAAGATGTCTAAGTATTATCTGAATCATTACAAGCATCCACAATTAATTCTCTGCACTGCTTATGTCTGTCTTTCATCTAATGAACAGAGAAAAAGGAAATTCAGTAGGATCTACTCTTTATGTCAATTGGATGAGAAAACTTCCCACTGCCTGAAAAGTATGCTGATACTAAAATATATTACAGAATGTATTTCTTTAAGAGTTATGATCACTGTGATCACAATGACCAAGAACTCGACAAAGAATTAACGGCATTTGGCCAATACCTCCTTAAATGGGTCCACTGGATTCATGTTTTTCAAGGTTTTGTTTCTAAGCATCTCTAGCAGAATGACCTGAAGTGCTTTTCCTGCTGAAAATGACAAAATTAAATTCACTGAATCGGAACCGCTGAAGGTGGTTTCCGGGAATTTAATATACTCCTAGGTGATTCATATGTTCACTGAAGTCTGAGAACCATTATACTAATTTCTCCATGGATCAAACTGATATAGTTTGAGATACCAAAGATACAAGCCAGGATTCTTGTCTTTAATAATATGGTAAATCAGAAAAAAAGGGCCCAGTTTTATGTGTGTTTCAAGCATAAGGATGTGAGGATGGGCATCAGTTAACAGAACTAGAGGTGTTATTTTCTCTTTCCCAAGACCATCTCTTCAGGTGAGAAGCTTGTCTTTACCCTGCAGCAAGTCACAATTAACAAATCACAGTCTCTTACAACACCAGAAATCACAACTTTCTCTCTTTGCTTTGAACTCCTGGCTTCTAAACCCTTTATCTCTCTCTCTCTCTCTCTCTCTCTCTCTCTCTCTCTCTCTCTTTCTCTCTCTCTCTCTCTTTCTCTCTCTCTCTCGACAGAATCTTATTCTGTAGTGATCATATCTCACTGCAGCCTCAAACTCCTGGACTCAAGCAATCCTCCTGTCTTAGCCTCTTGAATAGCTGGGACTACAGGTGCACATCATCGTGCTTGGGTAGTTTTTTAAAAAATTTTATGGGCCAGGTGGCATAGCTCATACCTGTAATTCCAGCACTTTGGGAGGCCAAGGTGGGCGGATCACTTGAGCCTAGATTAGTTTGAGACCAACACAGCAAAACCCTGTCTCTGCAAAAATTGAAGTAAAATTTTCAAAATTGCTTGAGCTTGGGAGGTGGAGGCTGCAGTAAGCCATGATCGCACTAATGTACTCCAGCCTGGGTGACAGAGCGAGACCTCCTCTCAAAAAAATAATTTTTTTTTTTTT
>NW_016816568.1:416799-437521 GCF_001698545.2 Rhinopithecus bieti
CCCTCCCCCCCCAAAAAAAAAAAAAAAAAAAAAAAAAAAAAAAAAAAAAAATTCAGAAGTCTTGATTTTGTCTTGCTGACAAAAAATAGGCAATCCCTGTTCCTGATTCCACCAGCTACGGGTACAGAGTTGGCTACTGTCAGACCCACTAAATCATAACATCAAGCAAGCCCAGCAAACAATTGTAAGTTAGAAGTGGTACCTACTGAATTAGGCATGAGCTGGGCCAGAGGACATAGCATGCTTGTATCTCACCAGGAGGTAGCCCAGATCCCCAAAGTTCACCAGTATTGCACCCACACTTTTTCCCCCTCAGCTTACGTAGAGCTTTAGCCACATAAAGGATTCTTTTCTTTTTGTTGAGACTGAGTCTTGCTGTGGCACACAGGCTGGAGTGCAGTGGCACAATCTCTGCTCACTCTAACCTCCGCCTCCTGGGTTCAATTGAGTCTCCTGCCTCAGCCTCCCATGTAGCTGGGATTACAAGCATGAAGCACCACACCCAGCTAATTTTCGTATTTTTACTAGAGATGGGGTTTCACTGTGTTGGCCAGGCTGATCTCGAACTCCTGACCTCAGGTGATCCTGAGTGCTGGGATTACGGGCATAAGCCACTGCACCCAGTCCACATAAAGGATTCTTTATGACCATATAAAATAGGAGGATAAAGCTTCAGTTTGGTTCATAGATGGGTCAGCTCAATATCTCTGTGAAAGATGACAATAAACTGCTGTTACACTACAGCTTCACTCATAGGACCCTTAACATTATAGTGAAAGGAAATCCTACCTAGGGGCAGAACTTTGAGTGGTACACCTGGTCATCTACTTTATGTAGACAGAAAAATGACCCATGATAAGAATATGTGTGGACTGAGGAGCAGTGGCAAATGGTTTGGCTGATTGGTCAGGGCCCAGGAGGGAGATTAGAGGACTGTAGAGACAAGGCAGTCTGGAGTAGAGGCCAGTAGACAGACTTATGGGATTGGGCACCAAGTGTGAAGGTCTGTGTGTTGAATGATAATACCCACTACAGGGCATCCTACATGGAGGAAACACTAAAAACAATGTAGACAGAGTACTTGGGCTGACAAAGCCAGGCTGCCACTGGCTCCCCAGGGCTGACACAAAGAGCACATGAACAGAATAGTTATGGTGGCAGACACAGAGGCTATGCATATGTCCAACAGCATGAATGCATATTCACCAAGGCGTGTGTAGCTACTGCTGAATGCCCAACCTTCCAATAACAGAGACTAACACTGAATTTCCAATATAGTACCATGCTTTGAAGAGAACTACTAGCTATTGACAGCAAATTGATTACACTGGACCCCTTTCATCTAGGAAAGAGAACTGGTTCATCTTACCTGAAACTGATTAGTAGTATCGATATGAGATTGTCTTCTCTGCTTGTATGGCCTCAGGCAGAACTACCACCATATAAGAGTCTGAATAACATGGTTTTGAGCCAAGAAACCCACTTTGTAGCAAGGAGGTGTACTTGTTAGGGTTCTCCAAAGAAACAGAATCAATAGGATGTGTGTGTGTGCATGCGTGCGTGTGTGTGTGTGTCTGTGTGTGTGATTTATTATAAGGAATTTGTTCATGCAATTATGATGACTGGCAAGTCCAAAATCTGCAGAGCCAGTGTCTAGTTTGAGTCCAAAGGCCAAAAGCTTCTGTAGAACCAGGAAGAGCCGATGTTCCAGTTTGAAGACCACCAGGCAGGGGAATTATCTCTTACTCAGGGGAGGGACATCCTTTTGTTCTCTTCATGCTTTCAACTGATTGGAAAAGGCCCATCTATGTAAGGGAGGGCAATATGCTTTACTCAGTCTACCAATTTAAATATTAATCTCATCCAAAACACCTTCACAGAAACACCCAGAATAAAGTTTGACCAAATATCTAGGCACCCTGTGGCCCATTTAAGTTGACATAAAAAATTAACTATCACAGAGGGTGTATCAGTCATAGCAGTGGGCATGTGATTATGCAAGTCACCTGCACACAGAAGCTGCCAGTTGGATAGAGTAACAGATGGCCATTTTAACAGCACAGATGAGGCACCAGCTTGAAGGTGATACTCTGAGGTACACCTTGAATCAATGATGTTTATCTGGTGCTGTGTTTCCAATAGGTAGACTATGTGGGTGCAGAGACAAGTGGTAGAAGAGAGTGGCTCTGCTTCCAGGTACCCACTTGAAGAAGCTGTGCTTCCCATAACTGCAATTCTGGACATTTTTGGTTTAAAGGTCCTGATTCCTATAGGGGTAATGTGTCCACCAGGGACAGAGGAATTTCTGATTCCTATTAACTTTGAGTTGTGGCTGCCATCTGGTCATTTCAGACTTTTTATTTATTTATTTATTTTCTTTTAAGATGGAGTCCTGCTCTGTCGCCAGGCTGGAGTGCAGTGGCGAGATCTTGACTCACTGCAACCTCCACCTCTTGGGTTCAAGCAATTCTCCTGCCTCGGCCTCCCGAGTATCTGGGACTACAGGCACGCGCAACCACGCCCAGCTAATTTTCGTATTTTTAGTAGAGACGGGGTTTCACCATGTTGGCCAGGATGGTCTCGATCTCTTGACCTCATAATCTGCCTGCCTCAGCCTCCCAAAGTGCTGGAATTACAGGCATGAGCCACCGCGCCAGGCCCTATTTCAGACTTCTTATACCAAAAGATTGGCAAGCTACAGAAGGAATTACTATCCTGGCAGAAGTAACTGACCCTGGTGATCAGGCAGAGGCAGGTCTTCCACTGGGACAGTAAGCCTTACATGGAGGCAGGGAAGAATACATTTGACCAGCTAGCAATGCATTGAGACATCTCTTGGTACTACCTTGTCCAAATTGGCAGTAAATTGATAAGACACAGTAGTCAGGGAATCAGACCTTTTATGGATAAGTGTCTGAGTTGCCTCAATAATTAAGCCATCTAAACCAGAAAAGATAGTAGCTAAGGATGAATTGGTGGAGGCGAGAAGTGATGAATGTCAGTTGAGCTCCTTAGGCTAAGTACAGAAATGGGGCTACAGCGTATCGTAGTAATACTCTTATTTTAAATTTTCCCAGGGAAAGTGACTAACTAGAATCCTGAAGGAGCTGTTTCTGATGGGGTAAACCTTTTTTATATGAGTAAGTGGATTTGAGCAGCCCAAGGGGTGGACTATAGTGGATGCTGTGGTTTGAAGGCCATATTCTCCCTTTAAGAATGGGACACCTATTTCCCTGTGTCAGGAATGTAGCCTACTGTCAGCTCATAGCTGAATTGCTTTCCAGAAATTTCCCTTGCCCAAGAGCTCTGTCTCATTCAAATATATGTTCCCCTCTCCCCAAGAACAGCCCTCCTCCAATGACTGCTCAACTGAGGGGAAAGGGAGTGCAAAGGCCTGCGACCCTTACCTTAATTCAGGACAAATCTGAAAGGCAATCACACCTTCAAAGCTGAGACCATAATTGTGACTATATCACAGTTTAGTTTCTCCCTCTGCTTAATTTTGATTCTTTCCAGCAAACTTTCTGTTCACAAATAACTGTCCCAGAATCTGTTTCCAAGGAACTTAACCTAAGACAATAGGACCTATCAGTGACCATCCAAAGAGGCCTTAATTTTACTTTCACATGAAGTCATTTAAAAGCAAAAAAAAAAAAAAATTCACTTCTATTATGACACAACTTATTATGGTACATCTTTTCAGATACATGTGGGGCCTCCCTGGCAGCATAAGCTGCTGAAATAAATGAAACAGCTCTGTCAGTACCTGTAATTCACAGAGTTCTTGATGCAAATGTCATTTATTAAGTTCATTATGAAAATAACTAGCCTCTAAGTAGATTCCACATGATTCAGATATTTGAATTTTCTCTCTAGGCCAATCTGAACTAAGAATTATCTTAGGTTCATCCACAAGATGGATTTGGGAACTGTTGCTGGGTTCATTTTATGGGTCCAAAGTAGAGCAAGTTCCGTTGTCAGAGCATTTAGAAATATGAATATGGTTTGCTTCTTTTCTACCTCATTACCAAAATATATAGGATTATTTTAGCTTCAAAAGTGAGATAGGTAAATCCTGCTGTGTTCAAAGTTTAACAGGTATCTCAAACTGTTTTTCACATTGACTGGAAATATAAAGTCACAAAGCCTCAAGGCAAATGTAAGCTGAATCTTGCTGACTCTTTTTAAAATATCCAAATACTGCTATTTTTTTTTTAAATGTCTGGAACAACTGGTGATATTTCAAGAGGAAAAAAATGGAAATACTTTTTTTCTTCCTTTAGGCAGAAGTGAATTATTTCAAGCTCCAAGTGGTTCCAAATTCCACTGAGCTCCAGAGGGTGGATTTCCTGAGATTTCTAGTGGGCACAGTACTTGGCATAATAAACTTCTTCTCCTGCTCCATTCCCTCCACCTCAAAGAGCCACGTGCCCTCTAACCAGCCCTGGAGACAGACCTCAGTGTTGAATGATGGATAATAGTCATTTTCACCAATTCGCTTTAAGAACTATGTTTAGTTTCCAAATACTAAAGGAACAGGAACTGCTCCCTTAGGAGAACAGTAAAAATACAATCAAAGCAGTTTAAATTTCGAAGTTCAAATTCATAATGCTATGCTGCAGTCTAGTTTCCTCCCCATAGGAAATGTGGTATTACATACAGTACAAAGGGCTGCACTCACGTGGAAGGGTTAGTCCAAGGCTGTCAGAGCTGAGAAGGACCTTGGAGATTACCCATTTCTATGCCTTTCTTTTATAGATGAGACAAAAGCCTCCAGGGAAGTGATAGCAGAATGGAGAGGAAAAGAGACACAAAGTTAGATCCATAAAGTTCTTAAGTTTGTTCTTAGTTACTTTGTGACCAGCCTAAATATTAAGAGCATTCCTTTATGCAGTGATTTCTTTAATTTCTTTCACTTAGGGTCTGCCTCTCAGCCACAATTCCATTCCACCCTGCCTGCCCTCAACCTTGTAACCTCTCGTAGCAAGCTGACCTCATTGTTAAAGCTTCATATGTTAAAGAATATCTCTCAGAGAAGCTACCACATGTGTTATGGTCTTTTCTGTCAGCCTCTTTTAGGTAAAATGGATGAGAGTAAGGCCTGGCTGATGCTGATGGGGCATCATGCAGAAGCAGAAAGCTGTGTCTCCTCTTTGTTAATCTTGTATGCAGGGCCCAACAACCAATGCCCTCTTTCTCTTGAACAGGACAGAAAGGTCCTGTCTTTGTTTTCTTACCTAAACCAGCTCTAGAGACAGACGTTAGTGTCTCGATCACTGTGACTCCTTGGTTTACTTACTCTAACATGTCATGAACTATTTCATGTTCTTCCAAAGGCTTCCTAAGATTTCAACATCTATTTCAATCCCCATCCCCTCTCTTTCTCTACCTTTTCAACTATACTCTTTTTTTCCATGACAAAGGTGATGCTTCTTTTCTTAATTCAGTAAAGTTTTATACAAAAGTCTCTTGTAATGCTACATCTATCTACATATAATATATATGTTATTTTGTGTAAAGCCTGGTCTATGATAACATAAAGTCAATAAATGATAGCAATTATTTTAATTATCAAAATAAATTTTAGAGATTCAAGTTAGCATACACAATGGAAATACATTGACAATCTAAAAACTATACTAAAACATAAACTCAAGACTTTATTCCTCTTCCTATTCTATCAAAATCTGTGCCAAGTAAAAAAATAAAAATTGTTCTTTTCTTTATTTCCACATTTTCTGCTGAAATGCCTCTTATGGGTAAACAGTTTGGAAGAGAAGAGCTGAAGTCCAGAAAACTGACACATTAGATAATTAGGCAGTGAATAATTGAGAGGCAACTGAAATGAGTATGAATTTTTAAAATGGCATCACAGGCTAAGATCACATCTCTCAATCAGATAATATTGTTAATTAAGACATCTGATTTCCACTAAAGTTTGTAAAAACTGCAGGCAGATGTTCTCATTCATTTTATAGATGATAAACCTGAGGCTTAACGAGACTGTATGATTTGTCCAAAGTAAAACAAAACAAAACAAAACAAAAGCATGCTGATAACAGGGCAAGATAGTAACAGGGTATGAATTCACATTTTTTCAGTACTTTTTTTTGAGCTAAATTACATCTGTGAAGAAGTGTGCAGATTTTAAGTATACACCTCAATAGGCTTTCACAAACTGAACACATTAATGTATACACCACCTAGATCAAGATGTATAATATTAAGAGCATGTAGAAGTTCCCTAATAAGGCATATATAAAAGAAGCCAGATCTTTTGACTCTGGGATGAACCTCAATCTATAAAGGTCCTTAGCATGATTGGACTTTTTTTCCTGATATACACAGCAATGGAATGGCAAGATCAGAGTGCTGAGGGGTTAAAACGGACTGAAAATCTTTGTACGCTATTGGTGTGAAGCAGTACAATACTATAAGTGCTATGGAAGACCACTCAACGGAGGTCCTGGAAACCTGTTTAAAATACTGGTCTGTTGTTTATTAGACATGTCATCTTCCACAAGGCTTAGTGCCTTTGCAATTCTTACTCCCTCTTTCCAAATTGCTCCTCCCCTTTCTTTTTGTCCTGAGTAACTAACTCCTACCAATCTTTCAGGACTGAGCTTAATCCTCACTTCAGTGAGAGCCTTCCTAACATCCCCAATTCAGATTCCATTTTGCCATTACTTGTCTCACAGAAACTAGCACTTCTCCCTAAAAAAATAACTTATCTAAATTTGTCCTTTATACGTGATTATTTTGTAAGTATTGTTTGTTGATAATAATATCTGCATCCTCAGCTGGTAAGTTCTGCAAGGGTAGAGTCGTGTCTGTTTTGCTTGCTACACATGTTTGGGGTTGCTGTGACTATCCTCAAGTTCGATAATTTGCTAAGAGGACTCCCAGGACTCAGCAGATACTTGTGCTTACAGTTGTGATTGTTGGAGTGAAAGGATACTGTGCACAATCAGCAAAGGGAAATGGCACATGGTTGACACTCAGGGAAATCGAGCACCAACTTCCAAGCATCCTTTCCCAGTGGAGTCGCACAAGATGCACTTAATCTCTCCAGCAATGAGTTGTGACATGTAAAACGTTGCCAACCAGAGAAACTCAGAGACCCAGTGTCCAGTGTTTATACCGGGGCTAACCACATATGGATCCTCTGCCAAGTACATACCTAAATCCCAGACTCCCAGAAGGAAAGCAGGTGTTGAGCACACACCACGTTGTCTATATAAATAGTTTCAGCACCATGAGTCACTCTTACCAGTTCTGGGAATGGAAGGAACTCTCCTAAAATTTCTGTTCCCAGATGTGAGGACACCAATTCCATGAATGGTTCTCAAAATAAGGATTTAGTTTGGGAAACTATCAGGAGATGTTGGTTACCAGGCTTAAATAATTTGCTGGTCTTTCTTTAATTGCAGGAGTTTCAGACACTTCAGTTTATATAAATCTCCAAGGTGGTAAGGGAAGGTAGAATATGCAGTGTTTCGCAGTACATTTTTACCCTCTCATTTTTTAAGAGATTAGTGTTCTGGGAGAACATGTTGACAAATGTTGCTCTAATTCCAGCCCCCTTTTTTCAGACCAGTCACCTTCCCACCTCAGCATGTTGTGCTGTCAAGGTTTAGGATAGAATGGTTCAATGAACACCTTTCAGGTTGCATGGAACATGTTAGAGCTACAATTGCTTAGCCTATTAATGCTTTTACTTCCTTCTAAGCCACTTACACTCATGATCATAACCCCATAACACACAGCAGTGACCTGAATCACAGATAATAGGAGAGTAGAGGGTTTAAGCATATATTTTTACCAATAGCAAGACAATATTTATTCAACATCCCACCTTATATGATCCAATTTCTGTTTCTTGGCAGAATTTTGCAAAGGTAATTCAGTTTTGCAAAGGTAACTTAATTGAAACTCATTAGCATGTTACTGACCATACAGCACGAATAGTGTAGAACAGAAGTAATTAACCACCGTTCCAGCTGAAAACCTACATTCAGCTCCTTTTCTATTTTCTTCATGGCTTCTGGGGTTGAGACTACTGAGGTGAAAGCTGTGTCAAAGAAGTCATAAATAAAACCACTGCTTTGGATAATTAATATATAGTACTATGATTTTTTTCAAGTCAAAACTATTACTTTTGACAAAATACTATGTATATTCATACAGAAACTCATTTGGAATAATTGTTTTATATAAACACTAGAGGAACACCTTATTTTTCTTCCTGGGTTTAATTGAACAATTTTAATACAAAGCAAATTAGGTAAAATAGGATCCAAGCTTCTCTGCAAAGTAATAGTTTACTAAGTTTAGCTAGATGTATGCTTAATGAAAAACCATAATTTTCTCCATGGTTGGAGGAACTGAGACAATGGTTGTTTGTCAAATAATTCAGACCATATATTTAGACTCCTCAGCCACCTCTGAAGGTATTGGTAAATTAGCTGGCATCAAGTCTCAACCATGGGCAATTAATGGAAACAATTACAGCCCCAGAGAGTGACAAATTTTCTTCTAATTCTAAAGACAGGGACCAAGGCTTTATATTTTCATAATGAGAATTTTAAAAACTATCTCAAAAATGATGCTTGGCTTCTGCAGTTGGATAGAGAATGTCCTATGATCATTAGGTCTGATCTGTTCTAGAGACAGAGTTGTTAGCAACTCCCAGCCAGGAAGTACGGATAACTCAGTGGATGGCTCCCTCCACATCAGAGGAAAAACATCTCTGCTCCACTATCATTCTATGCCAAGGAAATACTGCTTGAGGGTTAATAATAAACTTCTATTCCTTGGTAAAAATATAATAAAGTCAATGTAGTAATACAAATGAGATAAATCAAAATAAAGCCCTTGAATTCCAGTACTTTGTGTGTTTTCTGTCCTTTGTGCAGCATCACAGGGGTGTATCGATTTATTTCAAGGTTGTTAAGTTCTATCATTCACTACCACCATCTCATAAGAAAAAGCGACACTTTTAAGGCAACAAAATTGAAAGGCATCACAATAAGCTATTTAGCAAAGGTCTGGAATGTCCTCAAGACAGTCAATGTCTAGGATAGAGTGTTTCCTCAAGGAGTGGAGCTATTCCTCATGGCACTGTCTGCAGAGGGTTTGTTGAAAAATCATAGCAGAGACCCGGCAGCTGCACCATACATCACATATCAGAGTCTTAGGAAAAGGAGATGCACTTTGGAATGGAGATGCTGGAATTAATGCATAGTTAAGAGGTATTTGGACTTTATCATTTTACTGACCAGTAGTAGCTGGTCACTTTTAAAAAATGGGGTATATTATAGAGGCAAAATTTTTAAGTTAAGATGTATATTTTAAAATATTGTCATTTATTATTACTATTTCATGTGGAAAATAAAAAGGCATTTAATAGCAACAAAAGGAAAACATAGTTCCCAAATGAAACATCATATTTAAATTTAAAAGAAAATAAGAGCTTTGTGAAAAATGTATCCTATTACCCTATTGCTTTTCTAGATAGAGTGGTGAAAATTTTATCAAGGGTCAAGACCACTCAGTGGACATGGATAAGAACCACCGATGTGCGTGATATTAATGTTGTCCTTTTCACCTAGTAGATATCTTTACAGTGAGATTTGAGAATCTTTGATTTTGCAAAGATTACTACTTCAGCTGCCTGCTGCTATTCACAGAACAAATGATGGTTGAACTCCTGGCAGGCAAAATTTCACTTATTTGTTCTGAAAATATTTAATGATGTCATTTTATCTCAAGATCCAAATCAAATAGAAAACACAAAACAATAAACACAAGGTGTCAGGTGTCTGGCTTATACAATCCTTTTAAGAAATTATCTACAAACACAGCATCAGAATTAGTTGGTGATACTTTTAAAAACAATGAAGATTATGGAGCCATACCCAAGATCTGCTTAAATCAGAAACATTAGGAGTAAAGCCTAGGAATCCACATTTGTAACATGCTCTGCAAGTGATTCTTATACACACCACATTTTGAAAATAACTTTTTTGGATGACCCCAGATGGACAAGATGATATCCTGTTCTGGGGGCCAAATTAAGTTATTTTTAGCTGCATTTTGAAGGATGGGTAGGACTTGAGGATTATAATTGGAAGGAAGGGGAATTCTTTTTAGAAATAATGATATCCACGGAAACATAGAGGCAGGAGAACAAATTGTATTCGGCAAATGGTGAGGAGACCAGTGTTGGAGACAAGCTATAATGTAGGGGAATAGCAAAAATAAAAATGAAGAAGCAATTAGGAGTGAGATCGTGATTGGCTGTCCCACTAGAAAGCATCTGCTTCCTATATAACAAAGAAATAGAAGGTCCTCCAAGTATAGGTGACCTAAGCAAATATAGTAAATGTTACAGGTTCAAAGATGGTAGAGAGGTGGGAATGGGGAGTTCTGCAGAGCAGGCACTCCTCTATTTTCAATTATCTGTTTACTTATTAATATTCAACTTTGATCCAAAAATTTAGGAACAAGCTCTGACAATCTGATTTCATTAACAGAATTAATAAATGAGCTTTGTTGATGTGTCTGCATTGTAACATCCTCAGATAAAGCAGTGCTAATCAACTGCTGTGGTGGATAAAGATAAGCACACAAAGACTGTGATGTAGTTTCCCTCCCTTTTTATAATTAACTTTTGAATCTGTCATGCTTTTCAGGGTCTAAAATAAAATAGTAGGCAGTGAAAGTTTTATCATCAATTGCATTTAATAACATCAATGGATATTAGATCTTATTGTACTATTCAATATTTTACTTTTTATTTAAACTACATATTCTATCAGACTCTATATTTTCATGCTGTTTCATTCTTAAACTGCTTTCATTTCCAATTCAGGGATATCTGTAGTTCTTACTATTTGAGTGCATGAGTTAAACCTTCCATCTACTGGCTCAGAAGGAGGCCTGTCCACCATGAGACCAATCCAGTGCTGAGCCACAAGCTGTCATGGTGAAAGAACCCTATAACCACATTTTGATGTTTTTTTCTTCTTGGCCACTTATTTCATCAGATATTATTCTACAGCTGCCAAACTCCATACTACCACCACTGTTCATGGCACACAACTCTAGACCAGTTTGAAATTAGGTGTTCATGTTCAAATTCTGACCTGATCACAGGTCATGGGCTTAGTGTGGAAGAATAATTCAATGTCATGTGGCACAGAACGTGGCCAGCTATATAAGCAATCACCTGTAAATAACTCTTGAACCCCTTTGGAAGGGAGTTGTGGTCATGAGATATTACATTACTGACCTTTCTACTACAGCATACTAGTCAGTACAGGGGGGATCTTTTGGCACAGGCAACCTAGTTTATAAAACCAACATACAATGTGCTTAAAAAGAGAGTCAATTCATCCATCCTCAAATGATGAAGGCTTGATTCTGGAAGCTTGACCATGAGTGACCAAACTGTTGTAGAGAAGTGGCACCTTTCTGATCTGAGTCATAAATAGTGGCATAGGATACGATTTCAAGTCCAAATTTTGCAGCATCAAATTCAAATTTATCAATAAAATATTTAAACTCTTCAAGATGAAAAATCTGTGTGTTCAACCAGTAGACCATAGCGAACACAAATTGAATATCCAAGTCTGAATGCAAAAGTGATTTCATAGCTCCAGAGCTTTATCCTCCAAACCAATAATAATAATAATAATAATAATAATAATAATAAAAATAATAATAACAATAAAAACTATGTAGCTGGAGCAGTCAGGTCCTCTGAATCACTGCCAGGGATTCCTAGCTGGTCTTATTGTAATGCTGGGTTCTCATAAGCACTGCCACTAAGAGTGGAGGTGGAGGCATAAGCAAAGGACATACCAGTGTCTCCAACTCTCTTATGCCTGGGCACTGGGCCTCCACAGCACCTGCACACAACCCAGTAGCCCCACGGGATAGGGCCAGTGTCACAGCCCACAGGCTATGTGCTTTTTATGTTTTCTGTTTGCAATCGCACTGCAAATTACAGAGCCTGTGTTGCTGTTAATGTTGTCATGACTGAAACACTGATGAATGATTTGAAGCCATTTCCCAAGTAGCATGAATCAGCTTGTCATTCTGGCTTAACACCCAAACTGTTGTTTGCAAAAACTACTTTAACCTTCTAGTTTTCTCTAGATTTTCTCTGTCCAGAACCCAACAATCAACTGTAGCAATCTCTTTATGTCTCCCAACATATTTTTGTAATATTCCCCCCAACAAGGCATGGAACTTCTCCGTTTCCACCCTCCTATTTTAGGAAGTGTGAGTTTAAAGAGTTGATAGAGGCCTCTCCAAAACAGTGGTTTCTTCCTTGGTTCTGGTATATTTTCTTGTCCAAGAATGTCCTTGCCAGGCAGATCATTTCTCCCCCTCTTTCTCTATACAGAAGAAAGGCTAAACGGCTCAAGGGAAGGGTCATAGCATCTAAAGTCTGGCAGATGGTTGTGAGTGGTGTGACTGGGGAAATGTTGTTCCACTTCATTGAACTTCAGTTTTCTCTGTAAGATTAAAACTGGGGATGAGAAATAGCTAATTAGTGTTTGTCATGGAGCAGGTATTCCAGTGATGGATGTATATTGATTAATATATACATCAGTAATGAGGACTTAATATATTGAAAATATATACATAGTCTAGTGATCAGTCTATCTGGTTAAAGCCATACCACTGGATACTTCTTCTTGGATTTCTATGATAAACTAGATAGATAGATAGATAGATAGATAGATAGATAGATAGATAGATAGATAGATGGGTTCAAGAAAGTTATTTTTAGAACAGATGGGAAAAACCTGGAAGTCACTAACCCTCCACCTCCCATGGGTCTGTAAAATAAGCCGTCTTAAGTCAGCTGTGGGATGGATAGAGCCATTGATTTGATCTGGTCAGTGAAGCTACCCAGAAATCAGAGTTGAGCTAGAAGAGATACTGAAGAGTTAGCAAACATTCTTTCTCCATCTTAAAATTTTACTGACTGTGGCCTGGCCAGTTAGAACCCAGCTGGAAAACGGAAATATCTCCTAGTATATGAGGGAAGTATTTTGCTTCTCCCTGAAGTGACATGTATTACAGATGATATATAGGCATCATATATATTATACCCCCCCACACACACTTAGTAGAACAATAGTCGGAGTTTTTGTCATTTCTTTGCCAAACTATCTTCAAAGTACCTTAGAAACTGAAAAATCACTGAAATGTAATATTGGGCATCTGAATAGCTAGATTCTAACAGTAGCGTACTGGTAAACCTACTCTCTTGAAGAAAAGAAAAAATGGTTTGTAGTGTTTGCTGATTTCTGTGGTGTAAATATTCCCACAGTGGTTGATTTCAAGCTATCAACCTGACATCATCAAACACAGAATTGGTAAGAGAAGAGCATAGCTGGCTCTCGTGAGCTGGTACAAGCCAATTCTAACACAGCAGTGGTTCTAAACCAGCTTTGGAATTTATAAGACATGTGTTTTGTGAACCAAACCTTACTGTCTGGGTTTCTGTTTTCTCATACGTACATCAAAGAAATTAAACAAGACTAAAGTTTTTCAATTTGGATGTTAATAATAACTACACACACACACACACATACATAAATATATTACACATGTATATGTACACAAATCTGTGTATGTGTATGTATATACACATATATACACATATGTTCTTTGCTCACAGACACTTGAGAAACTGTGGATGAAACAAAATTAAGTAGGTCTCTGTATAGCAGGATCTCTTAGAGACTTTCATACGCTGATTATGTAAGAGGAAGCTATAGTATTTAGCTTTTCCTAAACATTTTTTGTGGCATAGCTATTAACAACAACCAGGCATCTGTGTTTGATATTTTTGCAGCTTTGAAATCCAATTTTTAAAAAGAAAAGAAAGAGGTCTCAAAAAGTTACCACCCTCTTCCTCACGCACACTTTCCAACTCCATTCCTCACTTTTAAGTTAGGGGAGCTAACTTTTGTTGCGTACCTACTAAGTGCTGCTTCTGAAACTCAGCTATACCAAGGTTTTCTACCCTGAAAGACAGAAATTATCTCCCACCGGCCGGGCGCAGTGACTCACGCCCGTAATCCCAGCACTTTGGGAGGCCGAGGCGGGAGGATCACAAGGTCAGGAGATCGACACCTTCCTGGCTAACACGGTGAAACCCCGTCTCTACTGAAAATACAAAAATGAGCCAGGCGTGGTAGCGGGCGCCTGTAGTCCCAGCTACTCGGGAGGCCGAGGCAGGAGAATGGCGGGAACCCGGGAGGCGGAGCTTGCAGTGAGCCGAGATGGCACCACTGCACTCCAGCCTGGGCGACAGTGCGAGACTCCGTCTTAAAAGAAAAAGGAAATTATAAATCTGAGCTTCACTAGAAAATTTGGCCAAAGCCATAGTTTATTTGGAGTGAAGGAGGCAGCAAACACTGCCAGTCAAGAAGTACCTCTCCCACGGAGCCTATTTAGAAACAAAAGTGAAATCTAATTCACATTCACATAACCACAATCGATTCTGTAGGTGGAGAGCGATTTTAGCAATAGTGACACCTTGTGGCTTTATCTGCCGTGGCTTAGTAGCCAGGAAGGCTAAAAGAGATTCCTTTCCAGACAAGTCACCCACTGAGAGCAGTTGAACCAAAGTGGAAAGAGTGCTGATAATTTTGCAGGGTTATCATTTTGTTTTTTCTGAAATAACCTGAGATAAAGGCATCAGAGCTGTCTTTTGTTCCTCCTTTTCTCTTATCCTTAGTTCTTTTCTTGCATTCCTATGATAAACTAAGAAGCAAGTAAGTGTACATTTATATCCTACTCCACCTATATCCAAAACAAAATAGTCTGTTTTAAATGCAAAGGTGACTCCTCATTATACAAAACACTAATGGCCTTAATTTCCATGGGACTTGCAGTTTCTGAGTGCCTCTCTTTATATTCTTTTCTTGTGTTTTCAGAGAGACTTCAGATGCTGCCTAATAAGATGAAAAAACAAACACATCTTTCTAAAGCAGCCAAAGTGCTTTTAGGTTCTTAGAAGATGACAGGGCTGCTGTCATTTGAAGAGACATCTGGAAGCCTATCTTACAAAGATGAGGGAAAATAGGAAAACCAAAACTGGACAATAGAGTAGAGAAAGCAAGTTAAAAAAAAAAAGAAAAGAAAAGAAAAAGGACTTTTACCAGCCCTTTATTATAAGACCAAGGACATACACTGGATTCTCAGACTTCACAAGGAGCCAAAACATTGTTTATAACTTCCATTTGGAATTCTAGAGTGGAGAATTAAGGATGCATGTGAACTTGTTGCAGATTTTCAGGAGTTAAGGCAGTGGGGAGAGAAAAGGTTTAAATTATGCAGAGGCACCATGACTCAGAAAGCAAAATAAAGAAGTGGAAAATGAATGTTTGTGACTTCCATTTATGGCATGCTGCAGGCACATCAACTCTCTGAGCTTCTGTTATGCTACCCACAGAAAAGAGATAAATACCTAGAGGGAGGCAGGACAGTCACACACAAGACCAACTCTAAAGCGCTGTGTTTAGCTTGGTGACCTGGTAACTGCACGTGTGCCCTCTCTCCTTGGTTGACAGGGGAAAAAGATGGTGATGGGAGCTCAGAACAAGGGTAAAAGAAAATGGGACTTAAGGAAGATGTAGAAAGGTTCAGAGGGAAAGAATGGGATTAAGGGAAGGAAGCAAACAAGCAAGGAGGGTTTGTGAGTACTGTCAGAGACAAGAGACCAACAAAACTATTTTCTCCAAGTAAGTCTTGCTTCCAGTTACCTGTAGAGAAATCTGTCCTCAAAATCCCTGGATGAAGGGGCCAGGGGCAGTGAACACAGGAAGTAGAGCAGGGATTCCATGTTTCTGAACTGTTTCTCATATTCTTTTTTTCCACTAGAATATTCTTCCAACTCTCATCTCCGATTCAAAATGTTTACTTGTCTCTCTAGTAGCACCTCACATGACTAGTAAGCCCTTTCAAAGGGGTATGCACACCACTGGATACCCCTTCTCAATAATGGCTTAGCAAACACTGCAGAGCACCCACTGTGCACTAGACACGCCAGCAGCACCTGGATGCAGAGAATGAAGTAACAATCCCCTCAGCCCTCCAATTAGCAGCTCACTCAAGAATGCTCTGAATCTCCTTCCCATTCTACATCACTGCATCTCTCTTGCTGTGCTTACTATTGTTATTGTAAACAATTGCTTTCTTCCCAAGATGGGTCCTAAACTACATGGGGGTAGAGACAATGTTTCCATCTTTGCATCTCTCTCTGCACAGTCCCAAAGCCACTGAACACAGCAGATGCCTCCTGAATAAATGGTCATGTATTTGAGTTGAATGCCTAACTGACTGTGAGGTTAGGACTTGCTGTTGCTTCCATTCCCAAAGTGCTATGCTCCAACCTAGTGAGATAGAGGTAGTGTTTTCCTGATTGGCTTTTGGCTAGGGAAGGCTAAAGTTCAGCCAGCAAAGAGATTTAGCAGGAGGGCCAGCCAAAAGAGTGCACCAGGGAAATGGAGGTCTGTGGGTAGATAACATCAGATTGGTTAGGAGGCTAAACAGAAAGCGAAGTGGACCCAACCATCCCACCACAAGCATCCCGCCTGCCTTCGATCTAGATCTGAACATTCCTTTATTCTTCCTGTCTCCAAACCAGTTCCTAGCTGCCCTAGCCCCTCTGGGCAGCTCTTCTTGGTAGAGTTACAACAGCAGCTATTCCAAGTACAGGAAGCTGTCTTGTAAACAGTAATTTGTTTATATCAAATGTGTAGGACTAGAAACAAGGTAGTACATGATAACTTTAATTAACACATTCTCAGATAAGACAGCCCTATTTTGAAACAACAAAAAGGAAAAAAAAAATCTTCATAATTCATCCTGAGGAAATAAAGCTCCTTATAACAAAACAACAAAGTTATCTGTCAGAAGCTGCCAGGGCACTGCCCCTTAATCAGCAGGAATGGGTGGCCAGATGCCCTGTGTGGATGGAGAGCGGCAGCCAGACCGGCTAATCAGTAGATCCCCGACGTCGCTTCACAGTGCAGCGTCTACCCACGGATGTTTCTCTGACCTCAGTTCCCAATCTGGTCTCCTCACTTCTCTTTTCTGTCATTAGAAAACTCCAAGCCAATAAAGATATTTCATTTTATTTTATTTTTTAAAGAAAGGCATTTCAGAGATTGAGAGTGGAGAGAGAGCAAACAGCAAAACACACTGATCTCCCACTACACTTTCTGCTGTGCCTCTTTGGGCTATGAAGGCCAAACTCATTTAGTCCCTTTCAGGCAGGCCATTTCCCTCAGGATAGCGAACCTGGTATAAAGGGGTCTGGAAGGCCAGTGTTCAGTGATCTCTAGGTACCTGAAGAACTCCGAGTCGCCTCTACCGGTCACCTCCTCCCTGTGCTGACTTGTCCAGCTGTTTCCTCCATGACTGAGTGCAGATGACATTGCTCCCTTTCCCCATTCCAAGGTTCTCAGAGGCATTGCCTGTGGTTGACAGAACATTTTGTACCATTTTAATTGGTATTTAAGGATATTTTCAAGCTAGAGTTATATAGTTTTCCCTTTCTTTGCAGACGTCCTATAAGGCTATTTCTACGTCTCTTATTCATTTTTTGCTTATAAATTATTAATATGCATGATAGATGCTCACTTTAGAAAAATGTGAATCCTAAAAAATATAAACTGGTAATAAAAATCCCAAAATCTCACCATTAATTACTAAGCTACTAATGTTTCTGTAATCCTACTTTAAGGCATCCATTCTGTCTCCCTTTCTCTCTCTTACTGAATATACCAAAATGGACAGATCTATTCTATCCAATCTCTGTCTCATACAGATTTTCTCAACTGCATTGTATGGAGACAGAGGAATACAGAATTGAGCACCAGGAAAGTTTTAGGGTGCTTTTATTCCTAAGGTCTCCACCATGAACTGAGTTTATGGAGAAGCCACTCCTCAACACAAGTACCATTTAGGAACTTCTTTCCCTATTTAGGTCACCTTCCTACTGGCCTCTTGATATCAATAAACAAGTTGTCAGAAAACAAAACTACCATGGCAGAAGAAAGTGACAGACGCATAAAGTACCAAAATATCTCAAAGTTTATCAAAAATCCTGCCTCAAGTAGGGAAAGTGCAATCCATTTTCCTTCCCAGTGAATAGGTGGCAAAAGGATTTTCTTCTCAAATATTCATTTTAAGATAAGGAGCAGGGAGACAGAGATCTATATGCATTTGATTTGGGATGGTTTCTTTGAAGGTTACTTTGGTGGAATTGCAACTTTAAAGCTATGATGTCGCTTTATCAGAGCAAAATGAATGAATGTAAATGGCAGGTAGTCATTGGCAGAGAAAAATTTCCAGTTGTCAGAAAAGGAAAAAATGTGCAGAGATACACTAGAAAAGCAGGCTGGGTAATAGTGGAGATGCTTCTCTTCCAGTTATCTCTAAAAGGAAGTTTGGTATAGTGAGGATTTGAATTTGTTCAGCCCTTTTTTATCAGAGTTTTTCACATTATTAAGGAGGAAGAGTAATAGAATAAGTCCTCTGCTGGCAGCTTTCCTATCTTGTGGTTTATTAGTGTGTATGTTTCACTAGTAGGGCATAGAACAAAGATTCTAGGGAGGGGACACAAGAATAAAGTTAAGGGAATAAGCTTTCGGCATGTCTGCCTAGGGTTGAATCCAGCTTTCCCATATACTTTTTGAGTGACTTCACCAAGTTGACTGGTCTGGTCTCATCTATATAAGGATAATAAAATGAGTTCTTACCTTACAGGGACACTATAAAGATAAAGCAATGTAACTAAATATCTTGAACTTAGTATGTACTAAAACTTTAGTTGTATTCTAGAAGCTCTGCCAAAAACGAAAGGCAGAAACTTAGGTGGTTTGACCTCTCCCTGATCCTCTTCAGCCGAAGGTATTGCTTTTAAGGCCAAGACCTCTCATGTATTTAGCAGGTACATATTTTGGTCCACAAACTTGAGTGTGCATGAACTCTTCACCTTGTATCATCCTTCAGAGCAGTCGGAGTTTTGTATCAGTTATGACTGTCTCTTTTCCCTTGGTTGTGGCAGAATCTCAAAGATTTCTGAGGTACCTGGAGGGGATGAGCTGCTGATGTCCAGTATATCCCGGCTGCTACTGACTTCCTGATGGTTGTTGCCTACTGTGGTCCTTTAGAAGTTCCCTGATTCATTGTGTCCCTACCCATGTAAGTAAGAGAGTCTTAAGCTAATACTTAACTAAGGTGCCAAGATCTCCCTCCTGAGACGCCCCTTGGCTCAGAGGAATGAGCCCTGTCTCATACCCATTACCCCCTCAAAGGCTTTCTCCCCCATCACCCTCCTAGCAAAATCTCAACTGATACAACTTTTCCAGCAATGTGCCTTGGGATTCTTCTGTCTTTCATCCTACTCAAATTCTGGCTGCAAGGACTACAAGAACCACAAAGCCTGGTAACTTGCTTTAAAAAAAAAAATGGAGGCAGGAAAATCTTAGGGACAAGAAGGACAAAGTAATATTTCAATTTTTTTGCCACAGACACAGGATACCATCCATTTTCTTTAATGCCAGAGTAGTCAAATGGGAAATTTTTTCCTGCTACATTCAGCCTTAAAAAAGTATGTTGTAAGAAATATAGTATGAGAATTACTTGTGAGTGTAATTATTTAGCCACATTTCTGCCTTATAGGGCTCTTCCATCCAGGAAATCCCCACATACAGGGGCCATTCTTGGCCTCTGCTCACTCCTCCCTCAGCCTCAAGCACATTTGCCTCCACCTTCTATCTAAGAGCTGTTTCTTAGCTCTCAACGCCTGGAACAAATGCTTTCTCCTCCATGAAGTCCTTGGTGATTCTTCACACCCTCCTCTTTAATTCTAATGAACCACTTCTTTCTCTCACAGCACCATATTCATACCACTACTCAACAGTTACTTCTTCGGTAGTTTGGACTAGTATTTTCTGTTTCTGCTTTCTCAGGATGATAAGCATCTTGAAAACAAGTTAGGGTAGTGACAAATAACTTACTGCTAAAAAGAATTTGAGTCCATTTTAATTAAAGTAATGATGTAAGAGAGAAACTAGGTTGCAATGAAAGTCTAGTAAGTTTCTTTATGTTTAAAGGAGAGAACACAAGGGATTTTTTGTTTGTTTACTTTGTTTATCTTTTCAGGGATTTTTTATAAGACAATAATTCTTTATTTTTACATTTATTAATTATTGGAATTTCTTCTTTTATATTATTATTATACTTTAAGTTCTAGGGTACATGTGCACAACGTGCAGGTTTGTTACATATGTATACGTGTGCCATGTTGGTGTGCTGCACCCATTAACTCATTAATGTAACTCATCATTTACATTAGGTGTATCTCCTAATGCTATCCCTCCCCCCTCGCCCCTCCCCACAATGGGCCCCTGTGTGTGATGCTCCCCTTCCTGTGTCCAAGTGTTCTCATTGTTCAATTCCCACCTATGAGTGAAAACATGTGGTGTTTGGTTTTCTGTTCTTGCGATAGTTTGCTGAGAATGATGGTTTCCAGCTGCATCCATGTCCCTACAAAGGACATGAACTCATCCTTTTTTATGGCTGCATAGTATTCCATGGTGTATATGTGCCACATTTTCTTAATCCAGTCTGTCACTGATGGACATTTGGGTTGATTCCAAGTCTTTGCTATTGTGAATAGTGC
>NW_016816568.1:440260-444458 GCF_001698545.2 Rhinopithecus bieti
TTTTTTTTTTTTTTTTTTTTTTTCTTAATTGGCCTCTCTGGATAGTTCCACAGGATAAAACAGAAAATAGTCTTTGGGATTAGTAACACTGAACAGGTGCGAAATGTACCATTGAAAAGCTAGCTAAACCTCAAAGGTGGACGCTCCAACTATAATTTAAATGAGAGACACACAGCCTCATCAGTGCCCAAATGTTGGCCAACTGGGGATGCTCTTATCAGAGCAATCTTTATAAATGTAACAAGCCTGTTTCAATGCTACCCACAGCGTGAGGCTGATTTCTATTTTGCATTGTAATAGATTATACAGCTTCAATTTTCAATGGACATGCCCTAACATATTGGGTCTCTCAGGAGACACAGCAGTGGCATTGACAAGGAGGGGCAGAGGGCTAAGCAATACCATGCAATATTTAAAATGTGTGTGTGTGTGTGTGTGTGTGTGTGTGTGTGTGTTTTGACAACTAGCAAACTGTGATTACCAAATAGGATGATTCACCACTTCCTGCTGTCAGATATAATAGCATCTTCTATCGTAGAAGCCTGTTACAGAATGACCATCTAAATATCTTTTGAAAGATATGTGTGTTCACATATTGATCATAAGATACAATGTCTAGCTTGTTATGTATGAAAAAATATTGCTGTATACCTTTTCTTTTTAAAGACTGGAATAGGGTAAGGGAGAATGTGGCACCAAGGGAACAAGGCCAGCACTGTACCACAGATCACACTAATACCTGCTGATGTTATGTCACCTTTGTCAGAATGGTCTCCAGGTAGTTACTGAACTAAGTGAGAAACTACAGAGATCAACAATTCGAGTTTGTCCTGGAACTCAGGACTTTCAGTGCTAAGACTGAGAAAGCCCCAGGCAAAGCAAGGCCAGTTAGCAGAACTCCTGGAAATTTGTCTTTCACTTACCATCAGTGCACACTTTGATCTGAAATAGCATAAAACCATATATTAACTACCCAAACACTGACAACTTTGCTAGGGCACACATGTGATGGTATTTAAAAGAAGACAGAATAATGATAGGTAGACTTTTCAAGATTACCTATACACACACACACACACAAACACACACACACAAACACACACACACATATATATTTGTGTGTATAAATGTCTATATATATTTGTATATCTATATATCTATATCTATATCTACATATCTATATATATATATATGTTTGGTTGATGGAGCCTGGCTCTGTTACCAAGGCTGGAGCATAGTGGTGCAATCTTGGCTCATTGCAACCTTCCGCCTCCCAGGTTTAAGCGATTCTCCTGCCTCAGCCTCCTGAGTAACTGGGACTACAGGCGCTCACTGCTATGCCTGGCTAGTTTTTGTATTTTTAGTAGAGACGGAGATTTCGCTGTGTTGGCCAGGCTGGTCTTGAATTCCTGACCTCTGATGATCCACCCACCTCAGCCTCCCAAAATGCTGGGATTACAGGCATGAGCCATCGCACCAAGCCCCTAGCCATTATATCTTGGCAAATAATTTCTTGACCACTTTCTAAATGTTTGTATGAGAATTGGGCACTATGATCTTTGAGATGACTGGGAGGTCTTGCCAATATGATCTCATACCAGATGGAAGGGAAATCAAAACTGTATTGGGTTGGGTTTTACTAATCTCAATCTTGATGGAATTGTTGATGTTACAATCTTAGCAGAATGAAAGACCAGATATCACAGATTTGAAAATTGTATTGCATTGGACTAGAGTATTCCAATAGGATTTTCCTTTTGGAGGCCATGATGAAGGTTACCCATTGTGAGTGTCCAGTATCCTAAGGAAGGGGGGATTCCCAGGGTCGATCACCCTGAAAAGCAGCAGCTCCAGACAGAAAAGGAAGCAGGCAGGGAAGCAGGTTGTGAGGCACCCTAAGGGCAGACATGATCTGAGTGAAACCACATTTAGCACTAATCCAGGATGCTCATCTTCTAAAACCCCAGAATCTTTAGTAAAATTTTGTAAAACACCTGCAGGTTAGTCTAAGCCAGACTATACAATGTTAGAGGAAGAGGCTAGCATTGTTTCCACACTTGGAATCAAGGGTTAAAACAGTGTTTCTCAACTTTTTTTGTTGTTGTTACCAACCCTCTAAGAACCCTTGTTAGGCAATTTTCCCCTAATCACCTCCCCTTATGAAATTTTAATATTACAGATAGACTGTATATATCTTTTTACATACCCATATGCACTTCTGTGCTTTATACATAAAAAGAGTAAGATATTATCACCCCTGCAAAACCAATTTTCACCCCTGTGGGTTTGCTATCACCCCTATTGAGAATGCATGGGTTAGGGAAAGGATAACTGCTCCAGAGACATTGCATTCTAAGAATATGGTGACCTGCAGTGGAGCAAGTAGCAACTCACTGGGCAGAGTAGAAAACAGAAGACTGATAAAACCTGACAAGACAGCCTCGAGTTGTAGAGTACTTAAACATTTCCAGGTGGAACTTGGTGAGAGACTGGATTCCCTGTAGTCGAACTTGATGACAGTTCTAAGTTATCATAATATGGTTATTAAAGGAAATGTATTTTCATTTTGTCATTACAGGCTGGTAAGCCTAGGGAACATTTGGCTTACAATTGTAAGTGGGACATATATTTGACAAAAAATGATGAAACTGGGACTCAAAGCGCTCAGTAAAAATGAAACACATACACTCAACTGTACGAACAAAAAGGCATATATGTAGAAAGGAATGAAATAATGGCATTTACAGCAACCTGAGTGGAAATGGAGATCATTATTCTAAGTAAAGTACCTCAGGAGTAGAAAACCAAACATCATATGTTCATACTCACAAGTAGGAGCTAAGCTATGAGGATGCAAAGGCATAAGAGTCATACAATGAACTTTGGAAACTCAGAGAAAAGGGTGGGAGGGAAGTGAGGGATAAAAGACTACAAATTTGCTTCAGTGTATACTGCTCAAGTGAAGGGTGCACCAAAATCTCAGAAATCACCACTAAAGAACTTATTCATATAACCAAACACCACCTGTTCCCCCCAAATGGAAATAAAAAACAAAACAAAACAAAACAAAACAAAAGGCATGTATGATGAAATGTAAACAGAACATAGTGATTAAGTGATTAGTACTTCTGAAAACAAAGCAAAAGTTGTCATAATTGACCAAGAGCAATCCTGTAGAGTGTTTCCAGTGCTAGGGCTTGACTAATGTCATGGTAAAGATTGTCAGAAATAATAATATATGAGTCAAAATGCCACGGCTAAGATTTATGTGTTACAAACTCTATCCACCTTCAGTCTTTTGCATCAGAAATTGTATTGTCTGTTCCGTGGGAAATAGCATGTTGCATAGTAGGAACATGCTACTGATTGTGCTGAGGAGATCTGAGTTCTCTTTCCAGCTGTGCTACCCTGGGCTCCTGGTTCTTCACTTGCTAGCTGTCAATTCACTAATCTGTGAAGTGAGGGGACTAAAATAGATGGTCTCTAATATACTCTTCCACCTCTAACATGATTTAGAGATAGGAAATTACATACTTTACTTTCCTTTCTTAAGTAGCTAATATTTGATGAGCCTTTAAGTAGTTACTAAGCATCTCCCACTTTCCACATTGTACTAAGTACTGAGACAGGGTTGGATTAACATCATTCATTCAATGTTGTCTCCTTTTTCTATTAAAAAATATCACAATTTATTCTAGACAAAATAAAAGGTAAGACCTTAAAAGCCAGTAACCCAGAGAGAAGCATGCAGTAGTGTAAATTTATACCTAGATGTAAATATTGGATTTTTTCCTACTAGTAGAGTTGGCAAAGAGAAAGGGAAAAAAGACCAGGAGGCTTGGAACACCTAATTTGGAAGAAGGACGTGTGAGTAAGAGAGCAACTACCTGGGAAGCCAAGGCTGTTACTGATGGTACCCATGACTTAACACACTTGGATATATCCTAAGCACCCCAATAGGCTAGTGTGACTTAATGCTTGGGCATGGGTTTTATGATATCAAATTACCTAAAGATAGAGTCAAACCCTTAGCCACCGTCTTAGTATGAAAAAAAAAAAAAATGACCAGAATCGGCTTCAATTGTTTAAAACATGGAGCACCAAGTCTATGATTGACATGGCCTTCAGGAAATTAAAATACATCCACAAGTTTTGTCACTTCAAGCTTTGCTTGTTCTTTTTTTTTTTTTTTTTTTTT
>NW_016816568.1:447074-485925 GCF_001698545.2 Rhinopithecus bieti
CCCGGCTAGTTTTTTGTATTTTTTTTAGTAGAGACGGGGTTTCACCGTGTTAGCCAGGATGGTCTCGATCTCCTGACCTCGTGATCCGCCCGCCTCGGCCTCCCAAAGTGCTGGGATTACAGGCTTGAGCCACCGTGCCCGGCCTGCTTGTTCTTAAATAACACTAGTGAAAAAGTTCTAATATAACACTAGTGAAAGTTGTGTAGTTAGAGGAAAAAAAATTTCTATTGGAAATCAGAAGTTTCAAGTAATAGAGATATTATTTTTTTGATTTTGAGTATTCTTATTGGTAAATACACCACTGGTCAGATCTGAGTTAAAACAAAACAAAACTTGATTTATTTTGTTACAATAAAAGCAGCAAAAAAGTACTAAAACTACTATCCCGCTTTTGTATAACTCTAGCAAATGTAACTGAAGAATATACTTTCACTTTATTTTTTCTCTAGGGAATGAAGTCTGCAGCCCACCATTACGGCCCATGTTCTGAAACAACCTCCCACTGAGCTCTGTGATCTCCAGCCACACACAGTTGCTTGCTGGTCACTCCATCTAGGGCCTGTGTTCCCATGGTACAGTATGCACCTCTTTGCACTTTATGCTACCACTAGTCACTTAACTGTCTGTTCCTCCCTTGGACTGTGAGCTCCCAAAGGCAGAAACCATAATTATTCATCTTAGTCTTCCCAGCATCTGGCACAAGATCTGCATAATGTATGTGCTTGATTAGTGTTAATTGAATGAAAGTAAACTACTTTTATTTTCAGTGGCCTTCTAATTATGTAAAGCAGTATAATTCTAATGCATCCAGAGTCCTAAATGTAACATAACAGTATATCTCTGTGTTTTAGACATTTTAAAAAGAGAAGTGAATTTTAGTGAAGTACATATTTTCTAATTATGTAAACATAAAATGTCCTCAAATTACCCCAATTTTCTCATGCCGCTTTTTATGTGAGTATGTAGGAAAATGGGCCTCCTGTTATTATCTGTCCTGTTTGGTTTTAATTAGAGTTGTTAACATATAACAAAACATGCAAACATAGGAAACATCTAGATGACTATAGCTTTCATTTTTTATTCCCATATTTGGAGGCACATAAATATAGTCACTTGGTACTTAAATATTTCTTTTCAAAATATTAACATACAGGAAAAAATGCAAATAGAAATGCTAGTAATTTTAATGAGAGCTAGCTCTAAAAATCCAAGATTAACTCCATCTCAAATACCATAAATAAATACTTATTTTTCTGGACCAATGATTATCTGGAGCCAGCATCAAACAGAGCTATGACAAATGTTTTAGGACATTTTCCTGAGCAGTAAATAAAAGAACAAATATAATGAAGGACAAATACCTGTGATTCCTTTTTTCTGCCCTTCACTTGACCAGTTCTATGTAATATGTTATCTGCTGTAATATCCATGCACAGATTACACACGCTATCATGTACTAAAGAACTATGATACATTTTTGAAGTATTGTTGATAATCCTAGCTAAATTTTTACACAAGAAAACAAGCTCAGGATGGCAAGCAATTTCACAGATCTCAAAAAGGTTGTATTGAAGTGAAAAACCTATTAAGTTATTTTGGAATCTGTTGATTATTATGTAAAGCTTCAATCCATTTCTGAATATTAATGAATTTTTTAATAAAGTTATAATTGTCTTTCTTCCAAATATGTTTATAATTTACAACTCTACTTATATGAATGCTCAAAGTAGTTTGCAATTAAAATACTTATGTGAGACTGTTAACTATAAAGTGAGTGAGAAGAGATAATCATGTAATTCAGTGGTTCGCAACTTGGAGCAATTTTTCTATCCAGGGGACATTTGGCAATATGTAAAGACATTGTCACAGCTGGGGTTGAGGGAGCTGGATGGGTGGATTGTTACTCGTAGGTAGTGGGTAGAGGCCAGGGTTGCTTGTAAATGTCCTACAATGCACAGGACAGTCATTCCTCCTACTTCAACAAAGAATTATGGTGTAGAAAAAAACGAACAATAACTCAACCTGAAACCAGGTGTAATTAGCATTACTAAACATTAAAGTTATCTTTGGTTTATTGCCTGGCAAATCACAATCAATAGAATATACCTAATAATAATTTTGCAAACATTATTTAAGTGTTCTCTATATTCTGTTTGTTTTGTTATTGTTTTTGGATCCTCTGCAAAACCAAAAACCCAAGAGTAGTTTGTCAGTTGTGATGATACTAGGCAGCCAAACTAAGGTATTTTAAGAGTAGAACTTAGAAGGGTATATTGATAGTTCTCAAACTTTAATGTAAACAAGATTCTCCCAGGAAGCTTGCTTAAGATACAGTTCTAGGAATTCTTGTTAACAGATTACTATTTAATAGACATCAGCTCTATTGACCACATCTTGAGAAACATTAATTTAGTAGGACAAATGATTAAGTAAGACTTGCATCAGCATTTCTCAAACCTGGACCATCAGAATTACCTGGTGAATGTCTCCAGATTGAAAATATGTAAGTATTCCGCGACATTCCCAGAAATTCTGATTCAATGGGTCTTGAAATGGGGCCCACACAACTATGTATACTTTAAATCCCCCAGTTGATTATATTGATGAACCAGGGTTTAGATTAGCTCCCTGGATTATTAGTATAAAATATCATTTGTCATAAATTCATTTTTGGTGGAAGCTAAATGAAAGTCTTTTCAAAGGTGGATTTTCTGGACAGGTCTTGGGCTAAATGTAGGGCAGATTTTATGTTTAGGTTTTAGCCCAATTACCCAGCTTACTAGCTATGTAATCCCGAGTACTTGACATCAGCTCTCTGAGTTCCTTCTTTGGTAAAATGGGAATACGACCCACTATGCAAAGGAATTTTACAGGTTGGTTAGAAAAGTGCCTGGCATAGTGTAAGCACTCAATTAACAATTGTAAACTTTAAAGAAAGATAGATATCTATACACATATAGATATAGCTTGTCAGCTATTCTAGAATCAATATTAATACTATATATAAAAGTTAAAGAGCTTAGAATTATATCCTTGCCTAGAGAGTTATGCCCCTCTATTAAATAAGCTGGCTATCAGCAGCACTCCACAGAAATACTCCAATATATTTACAAGTCAATTTGTATACTTCAACTTCAGCAGACACTGTGGATAAATAAGCAACAGGTAGACTCTATTTTTTTTTTTTTTTTTTTTTTTTTAGTGAGAAGGAGTTCCTTGCTCTGCCACCACAGGCTGGAGTGCGTGGCCCCGGATTCAGCTCACTGCAAGCTCCCGCCTCCCGGGTTTACCGCCCATTCCTCCTGCTCAGCCTCCCGAGTAGCTGGGACTACAGGCCCCCGCCTCGTCCGCACGGCTAGTTTTTGTATTTTTAAGTAGAGACAGGGTTTCACCGTATTACCAGGATGGTCTCGATCTCCTGACCCGTGATCCGCCCCGTCTCGGCCTCCCAAAAGTGCCTGGATTTACAGGCTTGAGACCACCGCGCCCGGACCACAGGTAAGACTCTATAATGGCCTTATATCCCTACCTCTTGGTCATCACAACCTTTTTGTTATCTCCTCCCCTTGAGTGTTGGCTGAACTTACTGACTCACGTCATATGAATAGACTATGAAACAAGTGATGGGATGTCACCTCTGCAACTGGATTACAAAAAGATTGTGGCTTCTGTCTCTAGTGCCCTCTCTGCTCCCTCAATCACCTGCTCCAACAAAAGATAGCTGCCCTGTGGAGAGGCCCATGTGGCAAGCAACTGATGCCCCTGACCAAAAGGCAAAGGGAATCTGAGGCCTGCCAATAGCCACATGAGTGAATGTGTAAGTGGATCATCCCCTAAGTTAGCCATTAGATGAAGGCAAACCACACTGACCATTTGATTGCAGCCTTATGACTCTGAGCTAGGGCACTTAGCTAAGCTGTGCTTAAGTCCTGGCCCACAGACATTGAGAAACAATGTTTGTTGTCTTAAGTTGCTAAGTATTAGGAACATTTGTTACACAGCAATAAATAACCAGAACAAATGGTGTCAACATTCTGCTTATAAATTCAAGGATGTGATAAACCTTTGAAAAAAGAAAGGTCACTATGAAAGAGAATGTATTTCAAAATATATGCTTGGATAAAGTCAAAGAAATCATCACGGTAATTCATATCATTTGGCATATAAGCTTTATTATTCACAAGCAAAAGGGCCTGTACTGTATTCAGTACAGTACACAGGTCTAGGCACAGCTGCAGATATAGCTAATATGGAAGTTTTCTGCAACAATGCTTGTAAGTGGCCACAACACAAGAAAAATTATTTCTTAGGAAGTGAATGGCCAAGTTGACATTAATACGAACGTTTTGAGACCTTAATGATCACAGAAATTCTGAGGTCACATAGTCTCAACAAAAATCCTAAATCACAGAGGAATTGGCAATTTAAATAGGAAATTAGTTCACAACATTCAGAAATGGCTTCTGTGAAATTCTTGACTAGGAATTCCTTCCACTATCCTAGAATTGGTTTTGTTAAGACCATAAAGACATGTGTCACTTACCAGGCCACTTAGCATACTCTTTCAAATTGGGTTCTTCCCTTTGGAAAATCATAAATTTTCCAGAGGTAATTTGACCCATATGGGCTACCATCCCTGAAAGTAAATTTGCACTTGTTTACAAGAATTTTAACTAGGTTGTCATTGAGAATGCCTCATTACCTTTATAGCAATAATCAACTGAAAGGATGGCCAAGGCTGACCAAAAAGATCTGGCTGATTTGCTTCTGTGACTTTTTCTTCCACCGAGAGGCCAATGTCAAGTGCTCAACCATAATTTCAAAATTAGACAAAGTCTTAAAAGACAGCAGGCATATACTCTGAACACTGCATGGCCACACTGATCATTTTACCCAATTTTAAAATAAAATGTCTTTTTTTTTTTTTTTTTTTTATGACATTAAACTACAGGTGGTTTCTTCCAGAGAGTGGGAGTAGAGGTTTAAAAAAGTCAGGCTAATCAAACTACCTTTATGTGTTTCCCAACTCTATTATATA
The DNA here is from genome assembly GCF_001698545.2 of Rhinopithecus bieti. Lineage (NCBI taxonomy): Eukaryota > Metazoa > Chordata > Mammalia > Primates > Cercopithecidae > Rhinopithecus > Rhinopithecus bieti. Next base: position 452,113 of record NW_016816568.1, read on the forward strand.
ATTTCTATTTCCATTTCAATATTACCTCACTTCTCTAAGTGTTTGTTTTTCACCTATAAAATTGGATAACAATATCTACCTTGTGTCATTATAAATAATAAATGAAATAACCCAAATAATGTATTTATTATAATTTTCCTAACAGACCAACTGCTCTATAAATGCAAGTTATGATAATATAAGTGATTACTCTATGTCATCTCAGATCAAATAATATGTGGAATTTAGTGTCCTTTCCTTTTTTACCAATTGTGCCATTGTCAAAACATTGATGGAAAATCATTTGAAACCTAGAACTTCATGAGCTAAAGGATCATTCAACCGAGAAGGTGATGAAAGGCTATTAGACATACAAAGACACTCAAAGTTAACATTGAAAGTCTCTTTCTGAAAGAAATACTAGGTAATATACTCCAATTACAGAAAAATGAATTCAGGAGAAGCAGAGGAAAGAAACAATGCCATGCAAAAGCTAGTAAAACTTAATTCTAAATAAGTATTAGTTTTTAATCAGTGTGTTTAACAAGCGGATTCTCTGTCTTCTTTACTGTAATTTGATTCTTTCATGCATGAAGATCAAAGATATGAGCCAATATATTTCATGAAGAAAATTGAGTATTGATATTTTGGGGATATTCGAAACACAAAATATAAAAGGAAAGTTAACCAGAACCCTTGCCAATGATAATCTTTAATACTTGTGATCATCTTTTTATGTTCTGTGTATAATTTTAAATAACTGGGATTTATGTTATACATTCTATGTAAAAATGAATTTCAGTAGCCACTTGGGAAAAAATAATCCAAAGAATATCAGGCATGAGAGGCAGGAGGAAGAGATGAGGGAAAGAAGAAGGAAATAAAAGCATATCAATCTCCTGTTGAGAAAGATGACTTAGGTGCTGGTTAAATATTGATACTGAATATAAAGTACAAATTAAATTTTGTGTTCTTAAAAGTTAGATTTTCTACTATAAGAAAGATAGTAATAGTCTAGGATATAACTACACAAAAGATAGAGGTTTAAAAAGTAAAGATCATACATGTAACATTAAACCAATAAAGTTGAAATGCATGATATACCGAGAAAGTTTAAATGATAAAAACTATCTCAACATGAGTAGAATATCTGAGTAGAACATAATCAATCAAATATATTGAAATCACAACTTAAAAGTATGTCCTGGCCCTCAAAACTTACTAAGACCTAAGTATTTTACAAATGACATGTACAAACCTTCAAGGAGCATGGAATTCCCAACTTACACAAATCATTACAGAGTATAGGAAAATATAGCAAGCTACTAAATTTATGTTATGATTCACATAAAACACTGGAGTCAAATATAGCTAATGATAGCAAATAATCATCTCAGATAGCAAACTATAAGACAAAATCATTTATGTACAAACATTGATAGCTTGTCTAGAGACTTGCGTAATTAATTATAATATAATAAGAAAACCAATTATAATACAATAAGCATAATAAGAAAAAATATGTTATTTCCAATAGACACAAAACTGACAAAATAGCTAGAAATATAACCAGTTAATTTTTTTAATCCATGGGAAAATACAGAATGTTACTGAAGAACCTTTAAAAGCCCTTTAATATATATGAAAAGATATTCCATATTTATAGATGCATAAACTCAGTATTTTGGCTGCCAATTCTTATCATATTAATATATCAATTCAATTAATCCCAAACAAAATCCCAATACAATTTTTCATGGGAGTTGAAAACCTAATTCCAAAATTCATGTATAGGAGTAAATGCATAATGATAGACAAGACAATATTTAAAAATAATATAAGATGGCTTTTCCCTGTTAGATATTAAAGTATATGATAAGGTATTGTGATTAAAACTGTGTGGAATTGGCTAAGGCATAAACAAATACATCAGGGGGATTAAAAAGATAATTCAGAAATTGACCCATGCATATTTGGGAAATTAGACCATGATAGATGTAGCATTTCATATTAATGGAGAAATGACAGATTATTCAATAAGTACTTCTCAGATGATTGCCTAGTTATTTTAAAAAAAAACAGTTATATTACTCCATAGCAATTATAATATTAAGTTCTGAATGGATTAAAAATACCTAAATATAAAAGACAATACAAGAAAATAAAAGAAGAAAGTATAAATGACTATGTTTCTGTTTTTGAAACAGGGAAGCTCTTGGGACAAGACACTAAAAATTGATAAATTTGGCTGCATCAAGTGTCAGGATTTCTGACTGATAAAATGTGATACTAATCAAATAAATAGACACAGGCATTCTAGGAGAAAATAGTTGCAAGGTAATGACAAAAGATTTTCATTGATAATATATAAAGAATTCCTACAAATCAATAAGGAAAGGACAAGAAGTGCAATAAAAAATTAGCAAAAAAAGGAATGATCAATTCACAGAAGAGAAAATACATATGGCCAATGCAGGTACATAAATGTACTCAACTTCACTAACATTCGGGGAAATAAAAATTCAAACAACATATTCATCTATCAGATTGTCAAAATATTAAAACATTTAATGGTATCAATTGTGAGGGTGTAAGGAATGTGATAGTCTTATATGGTTTAAAATTTAAAATGTGCATAATACATTTCTAGTAACAATTGAGCATGTACCCTAAAAAGTACTGTGCCTGGGAATAAGGTGACTTGAGTAAAAATGTTTGTTACTAAAGATGGAAACAACCTATTTCTTAGGATTACCAGTATTATATCACTATAAGAATAAAGCATCAACTATTAGTGTATCAATATTAAGCATTCAGTATTAGGAAGCAGTTAAAAATGAGGATTTGGACTAACAGTTAAATGTGTAAAAACCCTTTACTGAGTCATAAATGCATGTTTTAGACTTGTATATATATATAATATATATAAACACAATTTATATTTTGCAAAATCACAGAGCAACAGTATTTATTTTTCATAGATACATGTGTCTATGAATACTTAAAATGGTCTGATGCAAGGAGCAGCAAACTATGGCTTGCCTGGTTTTGTGAGGTCTGCGTCCTAAGGTTTTTACAATGTCACATGGTTGGGGGAATAATCAGAGGAAGAAAATATTTTGAAGCACATATATAAAATGCCAATTTTGTTGTGCACAAAGTTTTACTAGAATACATCTACAATCATTTGTTTACATTTTGCTGATGGCTGCTTTCAGTCTCCAATGGAGGAGTTGACTAGCAAGTAACAGAGACTATAAATATACTTGTAGATATTTAATTAATTAATTAAATTAGAATTTCATTAACACTACATACATGCATAAAATATTTACTCTCTAACCCTTTACAGAAAATGTTTGCTGAAACTGAGTGATAAGCACAAATTATAGTAGCCAAAGAGAGCTTTACCTTAGTAGTTGGTTTTAAAATAGAATGAAGTCAGCCTGGGTGACAAAGCAAGACCCCGTGTAGAAGAAGAAGAGGAAAGAAAAGGAAGAAAAGGAGAAGAAGATGAAAAAGAATAAGAGGAAGAGGAGGAGAAGGAGGAAGAAAAAGAGGAGGAGGTGTAAGAAGAAGGAGGAGGAGGAGGAAGAGAAAGAAGAGGAGGAGGAGGAGAAATGATGCTATCTCATTTATTGGTTGGATTTCTGAAACAAACCAGTCTTTAAAAAGAGGAAAATCACTCAGATAAGCTGAAAATGTATAGGCCCAATGCAAATTCATTTGTGGCTTGATTCAAGTTATACTGTCAACAAGATCCACATCTGGGCTCCACTTCCCTGGGCTGTCTGCACTAACAGGTCCAAATTTTTTCACAAGAGAACTGTCAACAATTGCTGGGGCCTTGGATTCTCTATTTGAATTCAGAAAAAGAAGCTAGCATCTTCATTCCAATAATCATACTCAACACATTCCAAATTGGGGAAAGAGACAGATAGATTGATAGGGAGGGGTATTTTCTCATTACCCTTGTTTAGAATTGCCAGCAGGTGGTGATTAAAAAAAAAAAAAAAAAAAGGTGTAGTTTCATTATTACTTTTAAATTCTCCACACAAACAAAGCACTTCTTTGTTGTCTGCACCTGGGCTGACCTCTGCTGGCCTGTCTTTGGTGAGCCACTGATCCTAGAAGGAGCTCGAGAATCACTCTAGAGTACTGAGTAGTCAGAATCCCACAAGTGAACCAATGATTGAAGGGGGAAGATAGCAACACACCATCTTAGGCTTTGACCCCTGTAAGGCACCTGCACCATGAAGCTAAAGCATTCTTTTTGTTACCAGAAGAGGCAGTGAATACTCCTGCAGATTTCTAATTATGTAATTAAACACTCATGTTAAACATAAAGAAAAGCATGTGCTTGAGTTTCAGATAACTCTGGGTTTAAATTCTATTACTTATTAGAGGTATTTTCTTTGATAAGTTCCCCCATGCCTTCATTTTTTCTCTTTTAATAAGTTTGACATCAGAGAGTCATTTTAAAGATTAAATGAGATTAGTAATACAGATAGTCTAGTACTTAGTAAATAATAGGTGCTTAATAAATGTTACCTAGTGTTATTTGTTACTGTGCTAGAAGTATGGCATAAAACCAACAACATGGAAAGCTTCTTGTGATTATTAGATAATGCTAGTTAAAAGGAATGAGTAATGAAGGACAGACTGTTCTGTGGTTCAGTGTTCGCTTTTCGTTCTCTGCTGGGTTTTTTTTTTTTTTTTTTTTTTTTTTCTCTTTTTTTCCCAGCACAAGTCATTTTGTGGGGCAATGATTTTGATGTTGCTAGCCTATAATAATTTGTCTGCAATAAAGTCTTGTTTCCCTTAAAGCTGCTTATCTCTTGTGTAGAGAAACTGACTACATTGGTAGCCCAAATAATGGTCTCTCAGATGGCCCTTTGCAAATGTGACTTTGAAACTTTCTCCATCAAGAGGTGGAGTCCATTTCCCCACCTCTTGAATCTGGGATGCCCTTCAGACCTGTGTGACCAACAGAATATGGGGGAAGCCACAGCACACCAGTTCCAAACCTAGGTTTTTAAGAGAGCTCACGTACCTCCACTGTCTCAACCTACTGCATCTGTCATTAAGAACAAGCCTGGGCTAGCCTGCTGCACAACGAAGGACAATGTGGAGAAGAACTGAAACACCCCAGTCTCCAAGTGGGCTGGTGCCTGATTTTGCTAGAAAGCCCTACCTACATAGGCAGAGCTGCTACTTGACCTACAGCTGACCAGAAATACAGGAGTCCAACTGAAACTAGAAGAATGCTCTCGATGCCATAGACATCTGAGCAATAAACAGTTTGCCATGCAAACCAAGTCACCTTATCTATATGCTTTTTCTTAAAATAACATGTTTAGTTTTCACATTTCTCTCTTATACATCCTTAATTAAGAATAAGTATTTGATTTTAGTGAGTATAGAAAATTCTAACAAAAGCAGGTGAATAAATGGTCATCTCTAATTTTGATAAAACTAGGCTCACCACTTTGGACCTACTTTTGATTGGCCTTTTTGTATTCCTTAGAAAAGGTTTGTGCCTTTCTCTTCTATGTTTTTTTTGTTGTTATTTGGTTGTTCAGGGAGAATAGAAATGTACAAATAGCCAGACAAAATATGTATATTTTTTTCTAATGTCAACCTTCAGAAAAACAAAAAGAAAGAAAATAAATAGCGCTTTTACTTATTCTTGTTCCTTTAGGAATTATTTTGTTTTCAACCTGGGATGTTCTCGACAATTTCAATTGGAATTGGTTTTCGTTCTATTCTCACAACTGTTAACTCTTAGACCAGTACGTGACTGAGCATCTTCCACTTTAATTGATCTAATTTGCATGCATAATTTTGATGGAATTATTCATTGTAAAGTGCACCTTTGGGCTTTACAATAGTCCCCCCTTTTTTTTTCTGTGAATCCATTGCATTAATTTACCTGCAAATTCCTCCTTTCTCTAGGCACTTCTCTTGGTTATGTAAATACTTTTATACAGATTTTCCATTACAAACCGTTTGGAAACACTGTGTTCTCTCATTTCTTTCCTGTTTAGATTGGGAATGGGTCTTGGAAACTTCAAAGTTGCAATTTTTAATGATTTTTTTCTGATAAATTGGAGGTTTTTGTCATATCTCTGATTCATTAATAACGTAAATGTAATAAACACTAAAATGATGATTACAGCATCCTAGTCCTGAAGATTCTAGTTTCACTTTCGACACAATTTAATCATAGTTTCCAAGGTGCATTAGTAATAAAATACAAGGTTTTAAATATCATTTGATGATGATTTATTCTGCAATCCACTAGTTGGAGTAACAATTGAAGAGTGCAAATATAGGAAACAGTTGTGATGGCAATAAATTTCTTTATTCTAATTCTGTATGGCATTAGTATCCTGAGGTCACTAGTAGTGTCTCTAAGATGCTTGAATTGAGACCTAACAGCCTCTCAAACAGGCTAAAGTTTGTGGAGATCATCAAACATATTCAATCAGTCAGTCAATATAGCTCACTATACTATTGCATTATTCTTTAATTATTTGTTCCCATGCTTATGTTCCTCCTAGATTGTGTGCTCCCAGAAGCCATGGATCTGCCTGAAATACAATAGATATTTAATTAATGTTTGAGAGAGGGAGAGAGGGAAGGAGAAAGAGAGGGAGGGAGGGAGGCAGGGAAGAAAGGAAGGAAGGAAGGAAGGAAGGAAGGAAGGAAGGAAGAGAGACAAGAAGGAAGGAAGGAAGGAAGGAATTAGGCACATATACACATATGTAATTGTGACTATAGCTTACAAAACAGAGTAAATCACATTGCAGATATTGCCAACTAGACTTAAGTTACATAAGCATATATAATATATACATAATATAATATACTAATATATACTATATATATATTCATGTGAGGGGACCAGGATCTTTGCTTTAGCAAATCAAAGCAGCCAATCTGAGTTTTTGTGCTCGAGCTTATAGGCTGACCCAGGGCAAGAAGAAAGTAATGGGGTGGGAGAGAGGAGAGAAAACTTGTTGCTTTTAGCTGATACCAGCTGCTGAGTAATAGTAGTCTTAATCAGACTTCAGTCTACCTTTTTAACCCTTGAGGTTTAACTCCATTCTCCTTTTCTCCTGTCTGGTAGGGAAAGAAGGGTGAAGTTAATTAAATTGTTTCCTTCCTTCCTTCCTTCCTTCCTTCCTTCCTTCCTTCCTTCCTTCCTTCCTTCTTTCCTTCCTTCCTTTCTTTTTTCCTGCCTTCATTCCTATCTTCTTTCCTCTCTTCCTCATCTTTTTTCCTTTCTTCCTTCCTGCCTTTTCTACAAAGACAAAAAAAGTCTTGAAAAGGCTCAGGATATATACTTCTACCATGAATGTGAAATATATTACTACATGGTCAAAAACCTGGTAATTTGGTTCATATTACAGAATTACCCTGATTTTGTATACAACTAATCAGACTTAAAGATTTATAACTGATTGATTCCAACAGTTTCTGAGCTAAGAAAATAACATCATGAGGCATTAGTTACACTTAGTACAATGCACCTGTACTGAATAAATAGGAAACTGTAAATTGTTGAGTTGCCCTCATAGTGCCTTCTGATCTATATCAGATTATATCTTGAAATATTAATATTCTGGCTGACAATGTGGTATGACTCCTATAGGCTGAATTGAATATGGATGAGCTTTATTAAGGAGCTGGATGATTGATGCCAAATAAACAGCATCATAAGTGTTGGTGCTTATTCCTGAGATAGATGTAATCTTCAGGAAGAGATTAAGCCAATGTATGTATTAGGAAGGTGGTAGATTGAGGTATTGCTGGGTAGTGGCTATATTTAACTTACTCAGTGCTATAACATCATACTCTAAAATAAGGACAAATATCTAAAAGAAAATCTTCATGACCCTAACCTTCACTGGTCTACATGTTAAAATGTGTTATTTACTGTCAGTCATAAAGAAAACTCAAGATAATTCTTCCCATATGGTACTGTGCATTTAATTCTCTTTAACAGAGCCACCTGAGTATGTACAAAGTCAGTGATAGAAACAGAAGCTATTTACTTTTATGGCATTAGTCTTGAATCATTTATCACTGCCAATACTCAACAAAACTGCTGGGGCCAGATCCTGTTGATACATTATTACATTCTGAACCTGTCACCTTATTTCTTGCATGCAATGAAAATGAACTCAGTATCATGACTTTCATACCAACTTTCTTCTTTTTTGGTAAATGGTCATCTTTAATTTTGATTATGTAGAAGGATGATTGCAATGAGCTTGTTTTTCTTCTGTCCCATGCTTTTTATCACCCATACATCTTTGCTGCCCTTCAGCCCTGCTCCTTCATCTAAGTACCTCAAAAATGCCAGAAGAGCATTTTCACTTTCTCGAATGTCAACTTGCTTCCAACTTCATTCACACCCCAGACTGCCTCCACTACCTCCTCTAGTAATCTAGCCAGAGTCTAGGTCTACCTTGATCACCTTCATCTATAATGATTACAACATAGATCTGATGGGAATAAGGCCAGTGGTCATACTCCCATAGTTTATTATTGGAATGAATGATTTACGTAGTGTTGTCTCAGATTACAATGCTAGTCCTAACCAAACATGTCATGAAAACTTGGTTTTGTCAAGCTCTGGTTTTGATTTTTTTGTTCCTGTACTCTCTTGTCCTCTCTTCTTTTCTTCTATTTTTGACAAATAAAACTGAGAATATTCCAGAAAAAAAGAGTAATTTTTAATCCCCTTTCTTTAGTATCAAGTTGTTTCTCCAATTTAACATTCATAATTCTCTTAGCACTTAATTGTCCCTACAAGCCTGCCAACAGTGGAAAAGCAGGTAATTAAGAAGGGTGAAAATTTAAGCCACAGAAAATATGTAAAAGGATTCTATTTCTGATAACTAGGAATCAGTGGGGGTAGTTACTGTTGCCTATAATTTAGTAATATAAGATGTCTATTTAAGTCATTAATTCTGATACAATATCCTGAATTTGAGGGAATGTTTTATTTTTGTTGAAGGTTAAAAATGCTGCTTAGTGGCATGCCAGGGCCTATGAGCTGTATATTTGATTTAAGCTATAATTTATTCCTTTAGGAGCTGACAAAATTTTAAAAATAGGATTCTGCTGCAACTGTTGCACATTTTAAACACATGCTAATGGAAGCTGATGGTTACTAACTATCACAGAAAAATTTACTGTGTTTACCTGTTTGTGAGAGTGCTGAGGGCAGCAAGCTGAGAATAAACTCTTAAGTCTGAGAGACAGAGAAATAATTACTTGTTTGCCTCAAAAGTATATGGAATGAATATGCATGGAGGTATTATACTGTGTGTAAGTAATTTTGTTTTCTGATTGGCGGGTGTCTGATGAAGAAAGAATTAAAATCCAAAGGGGGACAGAAGACAAATATATAGAAAAATGCTATTTCCCCAGGCTCACTACAGTGTGTTGTAAGGAAAGATGGATCCAGCTGCCAGCAAAACCATGAAAAGAAAATCATCAAATAAGTAGGACTAAGGAAGTGGCCTTCTCTCATAGACGCAAGGCTCTTAGATAGTATGGGATGACTCAGGTAATGATTATGATGAATGCTCACTCCACAAAAGGCACTACTAACTCATGCCATCCTCACAATAATTCTATTGAATAAGTTCATACTCACATTTGTTTATTGTGCAGAAATTGAGGTATATAGAATTGATCTAGGCCCCTTGGAACTAGTATTTGAATCAGTCATTCTGAAGTCCAGGCCCATATTCTTCAATACTTTGATACATTACATCTATGGAAAGTAGTAACAAAAGTAACACACACACACACATACACAACTCTACATAAACAGGTAAATGAATTGCATTTTCTCATCGAAATTAATATTCCTGACATTGATCAATCTCTTTATTTTGAGTGATTTTCAAAATCCAGATTCAATTTTTCACAATTAAGCATATTCTCAAAGAAGTTATGTAACCACTGAAGGAAATTCTGAAGAAGCAGTTCCAAAGGGGTTTTAAACATTTGTAGATATAACAGGGACCCTAACATGACAACTTTAGAGACAAATGTGCTGAGTTGAGTGTTCACACCTAATATGTCGGTTTTTTAATTAGCCATATTATCTTAGAGTCATAATTTTAGAGAAATTGTATTTACAAACACCAATGAAAAGTTATACAACATATTTAAAAGTAAACTCTAAATGTACTAAAATTGTAAGTATGAAAAGAGAAAGCTAAAAAAAAATAGGTTAAAAGCTAATAGAATAAAACCTTTGAAATCTTTGTTTAGAGAATCATTGCTTTTAAAAGATTAAATTTTAAAAACACAAGCATGTGAAGGCTGGGAATTGATAAGCTGAATTATATCAAAATTAATTAGTCCATGGACACCCTTAGATAATGTTGACAGACAAGTGACAGACTAGCAAAAGATATCTGCAATGCCTAAAACTTTCAAGGATTTCATATGTAGAGTATTTGAGGAAGTCCTGCAAATCTAATAAAACAAGCAATCTAAAGAAAAAAATATATACAAAGGACATAAATAGGCACTTGAAAGTAGGGGAAATCCATATGGTTAATACATATATGTATGAAGAGATTTTTTTCTTCTTCTTCTTCTTTTTATTTTATTTTATTTTATTTTATTTTATTTTATTTTATTTTATTTGAGACGGAGTCTCGTCCAGGCTGGAGTACAGTGGCTCCATCACGGCTCACCGCAAACTCCGCCCCCACCCCGGTTCACGCCATTCTCCTGCCTCAGCCTCCCGAGTAGCTGAGACTACAGGTGCCTGCCACCACACCTGGCTAATTTTTTGTATTTTTAGTAGAGATGGGGTTTCACCGTGTTAGCCATGATGGTCTCGATCTCCTGATCTCGTGATCCGCCCGCCTCGGCCTCCCAAAGTGCTGGGATTACAGGCGTGAGCCACTGCGCCTGGCATGAAGAGATTTTTTTCTAAGAAATTCAAGAAACAAGCTACGACATCACATTAAGAAAACTTAGAAAATGTGATAATATAACCAATGCTGTAGACAAGGATAACAGGAAGCAAGAGCCCTTGTCCAGACCTGTTGGAAGGATAAACTGGCACAGCCATTCTGGAAAGCAGTCCAGGTGTGCTTATCTCTATCAATCAGCCATGGCTGCATTGTAATTCACTACAGAACACCAGGGGCCTACAACAGTAGGCACTTATTCCTTATGCCACTGTGTGTCTGCGGGAGCAGTTCGCTGATCTACACCAGGCTCTTTTTAATCTGCTGTTGCCAGTCAGCTCATTAAGGCTGGACAAGGCTTGGGGACTATATCAAGCTGCAGGTTTGTCTAGTCTGGGCTCCTCAGTATTGGTTGAGTTGATGTCTTCCCCGGATATTTCTCATCCTTCTTGACTAGCAGGCCAGCTGGAGCATGTTCTCATCATGGCAATGGCAGAAGCACAAAAGGGCAAGGTGGAAACATGGGAAGGGTCTTCATACCTTGGCTTGGAACTGGCACACTGTTTCTTCTGCCCACACTCTATTGGCAAAGCAAGTTATGTGATGGGAAGCACACCCCATTTTACATAAGCAGAACTGTCAAGTTACATGAAAAACGGTGTGGAGACAGAGGAGTAAATAATTGGAATGATTATTCCATTTATTATTTCTTATGACTTAACCACCCCATTTCTTCATATATATTTGAAACTCCCCCACATGTCTACAAGGAAATAAGTATAAAAATACTGATTGCAGCATCGTTTGTGATAGTAAAGGTGGGGCAGCTCAGGAGAGCCTTACAAGAAAAATGAACATTGATACTAAATATGGTATCTAATAGGACACTAAAATATGGTATCTGCCAGCAAAAGAATACAATGTAGCAGTCAGAATTAATTCATTAGATAGTCATATAGCATTATGGAAGATCTTAATAATGAAATGTTGATTTTGAAAAGCAATAAAGAGTATGAAAGCCATTGTACAATGTCAGGTATATATCCCCATCCACATCCTAACACTGTATATTTTTCAAAGGTACACATACCTGTCAAAGGCCCTTCATTAAATAAATAAGAATGGTTTCCAAAGACCAAGCCAAAAATAGGATTGAGGATAGGAAATTAAAGCAGAAGAATAAAATAATAAAAACAGGAGCTTTGCAATACAGTGAGAATTTAATCATATGAATTTTGCCCCTGTGATTTTAAACATAAAATTTTTTATAACAAACACTAAAGAAAGAATTGACTAAAATGAGCAGATTACATTCAGAACACTTTGTAAGGAAACAAATTTTAAGCACGGCTTTGGAGCCACAGAGACTGGTTTGAGAAAAGATGAACTAGGAAAGAACATGTCATGGCCAAGGCTTAGAGGCAGGGACAGGAGAAGGATGTGTGAGAATTATATAGGGCTTATTGTGACAGAAATTTAATGAAAGCCTGACAGGGTGTGACAATAGACGAAAGAATAAGGCAGAGTCTATTGTAATCTGTGATTGGGACTTTTATTGGGATCTTTCTGTAGTTTGGGAGGCCTTTAAGTCTTGCTGGACACATTTGAACAGAGTGTAAAATGAATCCTGTGGAAGAGGAGCTCTTGAATACCCATAAGTTGATCCACTGTCCTTCAGAAATCACACTGATCAGAGTTTCTGTGACACTATTGGTCTGAGAAACCATTATAAGTTTTCTGAGAGTATTAGGAATTATTCTTCCTCTAAAATACAAAACAAACAAACAAACAAAAACCAAAAACTAAAGAAAGAAAAGGAAAAAAGAAAGAGAAGAAAGAACAAATGAAAGAGAGAGAAGAAAGAGGGAGGGAGGGAGAGAGAGAGAGAGAGAGAGAGAGAGAGAGAGAGAGAGAGAGAGAAAGAAAGAAAGAAAGAAAGAAAGAAAGAAAGAAAGAAAGAAAGAAAGAAGAAAGAGAAAGGAAGCAATAAAAACAACTTTTATTGGTATTGCAGCTCATACTGACAGAAATTACTGAAGGAGCAGGAATTGGAAATAGACTATACATGGTTTTCTCTTTTATCATCTCACTGTCACCTATCACAGCCTCTGAAATTATTAACTTCTTTCTTTAACATCTTAAACACCTTTTATTTAAATCAAAAACACTCTTTATTAGAAGAACTGATTTATCCTGGTTAAAAAAAAAACATATTTTAATCACTGTTGAAGAAACTGTAAATTGCCAGGGCAAATTATGAAGGGCAATTTGACAGTGTATGTGGTTTTAAAATGTTAATATTTTAATGCAATAATTTAACCCTCAGGAATTTTTCTTATTCGAATTTCTAAAGGAATAATCAAATATGCACAAAAACATTCACCATAATGTGATTGTAATAGCAAACAATGAGAAATAGCTAAACGAGTAATAACAAAGCATTAAAGAAATTATGGCAATTTTGTTTAATGGAAAGTCATTCAGTCACAAAAGCACATGTTTAAAAATATTTAGTAACATGGGAGAAATACTACAAATATGTGAGGAAGCAAGTTATAAAAATATACCAAGATTGGGAAAATACATTTAAATCAAACAATTTTTATTGCTGAGTGTGAAACTACATCAAAATAACTTTCGTTTCTTTCTCTTCCAATTTATCCTAAGTGACCATCTGCTGCTATTATAAAACAAAATAAATAATATATGTACCATATATAGTACTGTAGAACTATAATACTATATTGAATAAATAAATGTTGTTGAAACTGTCAATTTAAATAATTCATAATCACTCCTTTTATCTGTTAAAATGTATGTTTCGATTCCTCTAAGCAATCTTCAAGAATGGAAAATTTTGATATACATTCAACCATATTTTGGAAATTATCTAGCAGTGTTTGAGGTACAGATCCTACCTGGATACAGGGGATTTGAGTAACAGAAACTGGGCAAATTAATAGAGGATTTCACACCCTGAGATAATTAAAGGATATTTAAAAGGCAACAAAAGCTATGTTTCTGCAAAACAAAGTCAAGTACCTTGTTCAAAAGAGCATTTACTCTAATTCATACTCCAAGCCTGAGGATGGATTCACATTCTCATTCACTGCTCCCAGTATCTAGGGCACTTCCCAATCACCAGCGGCGCCGTGGTGGTGTGTTTAATAATAGATAGTGAAATGAAGATGGAGCTCACTCTGGAAATTATGAGGGAAGTTCAGAAAAATAAATAAAGGCGATGAAGGCAACGACCATAACCTATTAAATGCTGGTCACCTTCTGTTTTCTCCTCTTATCTCTCCCCTGAGGTTCTTAACAAAGTACTCAAAACAACAGGTAATATTACATTCAGCCATGTAACCACCTGCAGAATTTCTGATTAGCAGGGATCACAGTATATTTTCATTTGCAGGAACCAATCCTTTAATCCTCAACATAGAAAATGAGCCACACACTATGACAGACCCAGAACACAGAGTGTCAACTTTTCTTGCTTATAAATAAATGGCAGGGAAATCTAGCTTGATTTCAAGAGATTGTGATTTGAGGCTCAACATTGCAGCCGGACCATGAAGGTGCTGAGAAGAATGAACTCTGAATTCTTTCCGCTGCTTTCGAGAGTGTTTCCTGGGTGAAATATGTAGATTCCTGGGTTGTTCAAAGAGTGTATGAAGGAAAGAGAAAGTATTACCCATTGTTTGCTCCATCAGAACCATGGGCTTGCCTCTCCCAGGACTGGGATTAATCACTATGCCCCTGTATAAGAAGCGTGCTTCAGGAAATGAGCAGAGCATGAAATGGAGTAGCTGGAAAATGATCTCACATCAAGGTACCAACAGATCAAATAAATATTCTCTGTCCCCAAATGGAACAATATTTTCCCTCACTCTTTCTTGGCCATTACCAGTCAGAAATCATGGGACTGGAGTTGGATTGCTTCGTGATCTGTCAAAAGAAACTAAAAATAAAATCATTCCACATTATGGGAACACTTGAGTTGCATTGTCATACAACTTTCTCAAACTGCAAGACTTCTGCCATGGAAGAAACACTTACTAATTTGCCAAGGCCTCAGAGGCCTGGAATGCATAATGGCCCATTCAAACCAGAAGTCAACATTTAGACTGGTAGTTTAAGTAAGTGCCAACTCAGACTAGAAGGCATAATGTTTTCCATCATAAAGGCCATAAAAAGTCATATACATTGCTCATAAATATGAGATGGATCAAGACTGACTCTGAGGTCTAAAAGCTATGATCTCTTGCAATTTGTTTTTCACTTTTAGTAAATAAAAATACAATATATACTAGGTTAATAGAGTATACATCTTCTAAAATGCCATCTTTTTTTTTTTCAGCATTGTCTTGGCATACTTTTATAGTTCAGTTTGAACATCATGCAGTAAAGAGAAACTGAAATAAATCAAGGTTTGACAAATAGGAAGCTAGAGGGGAATAAAAGAATTGCCCTGAACAAGAAAAATAATCAAAGACACAGAGGGTGAGAAAAGGATCTGTTTTCTATCTCCAGTGGAATCAGATAAAGAGAAAAAGAGTTTAACTGGCGAAAGAAAAGTTTAATTTAGACATCTTGAAGATCTTCCTGTTCTGTCAGCTGCCAATAATATCCAACTTTTAATAAGAGCTAAATGCTTTAGATGCAACGCAGGTATGAATTTCACCATCACAAATTCGTGTCAGCAGAAAATGTGATTTTCTTTATTGCCGTATTTGTCAGATCTCTGATCCGAGCCCCCAGCCTACTTCAGGCAAGAAATTTAATCGTGTCATTTCTGATTATTTTTCATTCGAATGCAGTGATTTGTTGGTCAGTTCATGCCTAGAGGGTCAGAAATCCTGTAGTTCAGTCTTCCTTTCAGGGTTTCTCTCTCTCCTGCCATCCAAAAGCCTACAGGAACAAGAGCAGATGAAGTATCTCACACACTCTGCATCTTTCCTTTGGTCCAGACAATACCTCCACTCCTTCATCCGGGGCCTGGCTTGGTCTTCAGCCTCCTAGAATTTCTCTGTATCCACCTACAGTCCTCCCCTGAGCTCTCCACCCCACAGCCCGTCTGCAATGTCCCCTGATCCAGAAAACAGCTGAAACACTGCTGAACCTTGAATATTCACTAACTTTTCTGAGTTCATGCCTTTTTTATTTCCAGCCATTTCCTACATCTAATATTTATTCAAACTCCATCCATTCCTCAAAGACCCAAATACTTTCCTCTGATCCCTTTATTCAGAAGGAACTTTTCTGAATTCACAGTCTGTCTCTCTCCCACAGCCTTTGTCACTTTCTGCGGGTGCAAACATCCAGCAGGCATATGCCTGTGCAGGTAGAATCCTTGTTGACTGCTGGCATCCATATCTTTAGTCCTGTGTTTGTCCCAGTTGCCTCTTGGCTTTATCCCACTGGTTGTTTTACATTTTTAATACCACCTCTGCCTCCTGCCCTCGGTTATAAGTTACATTCATGCCTTCCTCTCCTACTGTAAACTCCTTGAAGAAAGGCAAGTGTTTCCATTTGGTAGCTTATTCAGTGCCCTGCACATAGTAGACAATCAAAAATAGCTATTAAATGAAGCTTCTGGTAAAACTAGGCAAAGGCCACAGCATTTCCAATGGTATAAGAATGAAATAGGCAGGTTGTATCTTCATCGTGGGCATAGAAATACAACTGACTTGAAGCGTAACTGTTCTGTCTACTCCCTAATGCCCGCTCAAAGTCTCATAATTTTTAATTTGAAAAGAGAACCAGTGGGGTATTGTGGTTTTAATTTGTGGGGGAAAAGGAAAATAAAATTATTCAAATTTTGCTCTTCTGCCACTGACAGATAATAATATCACTGTCATCATGCAGTGCATATTTAAAAGGCAGTTGAGCGATTCTATCCATCTTTTCCCCAATTTAACAATCCATTTTAATTTCTGTTCCCTCTCAGGAGGATTCTAACTCAGCAGCCACTTTGTCACTTTTGTGCTCCTCTGCTACCCTGATATAAAAGCAGAAATAATACATACAGTATAAAAATAATATAATTCATAAGCACCAAATCTGAAGAAATTCATAGAATCTGTTGCACAGCATGATTGTACAAAGAATTGACCTTTGTTTCAGAACCATTCCGTGAAAACAAAATAAATGAAAAAATAAGCCACTCCCACCTTATAGTAGATACTGAAAAACCAAATTTTTATCCTTGTATAAGACTGAGTTCATGAAAATAGAGAACAGCAAAAGTTTTGAGATGTGGAGGTTGGCTGGTGGGCTTTTCTCACCTCCTAGCTAAGAGACTGGTGCTTACACACTAGCTTCTCAGGTCATGGATTCAGTATCCTGTCTTCACAAAGTAACAAATAAATATTTGCAGTACTCATGAGATCACTGGTGCACTACTGAAACCATGAATGTTAAACTCACAAATGCCAGATGACTGCTGTTCAGTCAGTCACCAATTTAACACTTAGCTTTGGGGTTATCCATGTTTAAGTGGTTGTTCTGCTACTACCACTTGCATTCAAAGTTCCTGAAAGAGCTGCAACTCCCCCATGTCATCCTCAGTCTCCTGGATACTTCGGGCTCAGATGAGTTTAGGGTTTGATAAGTTTCAGAAAGCTCAGTGTCTGGAAGAGACTGGATCCTGGATTCAAATCTGTAGCCATGATTCTCAGAGTGTGGGCCACAGTCCCTGTGCCTTGGAATCTCCTGGGTGCCTCATGAAAATGCAGATTCTTGTTAACAACACCCGGTCTACTGAACTAGCATCTCTAGTGGTTCAGCTCAGGAATCAGCATTTTTAATTCACTACTCATGAATCATTTTAATTTTTTAAAAAATTACCACATTAGAGATACCATGTAAATTTCAGATTACCTGAGATGCTTTACAATCCCAGATAAATAAGCTTTCAGCATAAATAGTTCTACTGACAACTTCAGTCAAAAGACCAAGGCACTATTCCCAAGTAGTGCCTCAAACTGCATAAAAGCTCATGACATTTTAAATCTGCAGAAAAATATTGAAATGAATTAGATACATTAAAATTAAATTTCCAATGATCTCAATACAATTTGCTGATGTTTTTAAAGAATATTTGAGTGACTCCTTTGTTTCTCAAAATTCCCAAGCAAAGAAGCCCATTCAACTATTGTTAAACTAGAAGCCCCCAAACCAGAATAACACAGGTGTCAATTCAGTCATGATGAGGTCTGAGAAGGGGTTGGCTGTCTCTGACTCTGACAGAACAATATTATTCAAGTAACTTTTATACAATTCACACATGTGTAATGACCATTCCAGACTTATTTTCAGAAGCCACGCATGATAATTGCAATACAAAAATATACTCCTATCCAAAACTAAATAGAAGAAAGAGGCTACTGTTTTACTTAGAGTTGAGGGTTCTATTTTAGAGAAGAATTGAATTTTTCATTTTTCAAATGGCACATTATAAACATCACTGAGAGCATTTCCTTATTCAGTTTTGTGCAACTAATAGTTTCTTCAAGTTAGTTAGTTCATTGCTAGCAATTAATTAGTAGGGTTAACATTGTTTTTATTGATCAGCCTGGGAGTAGTGATTGACAACATTAATATAATTGCTTTACTTCTCAGAAATCCTTGGTGTAAGAACCTAATAGTACTGAGGAAACAGTTGTGAGATAAACAAAAATAGATTGTATGCTTTAGAGTGGGCCAATTGTGTTAACATGCTGCCAGGGCTTTGATAACTGAATTAACAGCTAAGGCTCCCTTTCCTTAAGTAGCTAAGAGCTTATTTTTCTGTCCTTCCCCTATACCTAGCCTGACGATGAATCTTCACAGACACCAGAAGAGAAGTGGTTCTGTGATTTTAGGTATAACCCCTACCTCACTGTTTCAATTACACTCATGATCAGTACATAAGGAAATCGTTTATAACCAAATTTGAAAATCCAAAGTTCAGTGGATAAGTTTAACGTCTTTTGTGAGAAATCAGAGACCAAAAGGAAAGGGAGGACAGCCTACTCTGCTTTCTACCTCTCTAAAGTTCCAAGGAAATTGCATCTGTTCTCCTCTATTTGTCAGATGTGGAACTAATACTGGTGATGTCCCAGAACAATTCTGGGTCTGCCTACAGTATTATTCCCAAAGATATCCCAAAGAGCTCCTAGGAAATAAAGATAAAGCCTAAAGATCAGATACATCTTGAGACTGATAGAGAGTTCCAGAAGTTTCTCTCCTTCAGTACTTTATTGTAGTGGACCTATGCCTGCAAAATGATTTTTCCTTTGTTGTACCCAACCTACTCCTTCTAAATGACTAAGTTAACTCTAATAATTACCACAGCTGGCGAAGTTTTTAAAAATAGCTTTTCTTCTAGTTCAAATAATGGGGGAAAAAGTACAAGTTTTGTTTGAATATTTGCTCAAGATGATTTGTAACTATTCTAATGTTCAAATAAATATTTCAAGCTACCTCTGACAAACATATAATTGCAGATCCCTTTCCAGTAAGGACAAGCATCACCACTTACTGAGTTCCAGATAGTTTTCAAGGTAGATTGAATATATTATCATCAATTCTTACAACAACTTGGAAAATTGCAGCCCAGTTTAATGGATAAGGAAACTAACTGATAGGATAAATTATTACTACAAGATTAGGCTGGTAATAAGAGGCAAAACTCAGATCTCTCTTGTTCCAAATACCGTGTCCTTTGTGCTATAGCCGACTTCCTCTTTGCAGAACTCCCCAGATTCCATTTAATCTTCCTGCTCAAAGATGTCATTGTTCCTTTTACTGTGATAACTGTTATGGATTTGGGGTTGCTGCTGGTGGTAGTGCTATCAAACAGAAAACAGTAAGGTGATGAAGATCACAGATACTATGTCAGCCTCTCTGGGTCTGAATCTTGGTTCCACCCTTTGCTATCTGAGTGTCCTTATGTATGTAACTCAACTTAGTGCCTTTATTTCCTCCTCTTTAAAATGGAAAATAATAATAGCACCACCTTACATGGCTGTTGCAAGAATTAAATGAATGAATTCAGTGCTTCTCAAACATCAATATTTATCCAAATGGCCTGGGAATCTGGTAAACCTGTGGATCCTGACTCCAAGAGCTAAAGTGGAGCCTGAGATTCTGCATGCAGGATACTTAGGACAGTGGCTGACATGGAATGAGTTTTCAATAAATGTCATCTATGATCATTTAATGATCAGATAAAAGAAGATCTGTTGGAGAAAATATTAATTTCACACATTCAAATAAATTTTTGAGATAATGATGATTTAAGAGATCCTGTACTGTGCAAGCCAGCCCACCATGCCAAACCTTCTACAGGGTCTCACTTTTGCTTGACTGAGGAGTCAAGTACAGGTCACCATTTTTTTACTGGAAATGGTATAATTTTCAAAATGCAGTTAGGAGGAATGTGACTCGCAGTTATATAGCCCCCTAAAGAGCAATTTATTTATTGAACAAACGCTTATGTAGTATATGTCAGGTATCAAACCAGGCACTGGGAATACTTGGCCATACCATCATTTTAAGCTTTTCCTCCATAGAAAATATAGCATATATCCCCTAAAACTAATTGGAAACTAACTAGTTGCAAAGTGGGTGTTATAGGGAATATCTGTCCTTCCCTAAATCCGTGCTCCTTTTCACTTATCTATCATTTTCTATTTCTTTTCCCACTTTCAATCTGTTTAAATACAGCCCTCCTCTGGACAATTCCTGAGCATATCCACTGTCTCATCCACTGCACACATTTTTACAGTATTGAGTTTATATATAATGTACAGCTTTTAGCATTGTGTGCTGGAAAAAATAATTAACAATTAACTTTAATTTATTTACATGTTCTACATTGTTTTCAAAAATCTCCTATACTGCTACAAAAGAAAATTTTTCTTGTTCATGTACCTTACATATTTGTGAGCAAAAAAGGAGGACTTAAAGACCTAAATTCAACCTTTAAAAAAAGGACTAATTTATAACCATGTTTAATTCTATGATATAAAGGCATTAGAATCTTAGCTGAAAGCAAAATCCCAGGACACCTGGTTTGACAGATGCCTTTTCAATGAAACATATCTATATTAACCTAGTTTGCACACTTTTGCAGGTCTACCTTATATCAGCTTAATCCTTATGGACATCATTCTCATATTATCCCTTAGGAGGTAGTAATAATGGTTTCACATGTTAGAAAACCCCACTTGCTAGCAGCATTCCTAGGATTTTCCCTTTTGCTGTAAAGCTACAGATTTTTGGCATATGTTTTGCTAAATGCTCAAAAGAATAAAACAGAAAGCGGTTGTTCCTAATTAAACCTATTTGAGTCACAGATCCCTTTGAACATCTGATGAGTTTATGGATCCTTTCTCCAGAAAAAATAACCACATGAAGATACTTAGAGATTCCAGGTATAATTTCAGTAGTTTTATAGACTTCCCAAAGTACATCCATCCAATGACCTTAGGTTGAGAGTGCCTATTGTAGGAGCTCTCCAGCCTGTCTATAAACATCAGTGTATATTACAGCAGAACCCTTTCCTCTGAGCCATTTACATTGAGAAGGTGGGAAGCAGTTAGGCACCCAAGTACTTTTGAATGAAGATGAAGTCTCATGTTACCTATCAAACACAAGCCTCAAAACCGTAATTGACACAAGAACCTAACTCATATGACCTGACATCATGGTGCTGTGACCTGTGGAACAGTTCTCAAGGAAAAAAAAAAAAAAAAAAAAAACGTAAGAGTGAATAGTCGATGCTTATCAGGCTTCTTCAAGGAAAGGCTCTGGGCACGTGAGGATTTATTTATGCATGCACCTAGGCTTATGGAGGTGACTGACACCTTGATGCCACTAGCACGTTCCTCTTTAGAGGAACTGTGATGGTAGATGATAGAAAACACCTGTTTGTTATTACAGAAAGGATTCTGACTCAGAGCCAGGAAAGTCAGTTGTTTAATCCCAATTGCCACTAAGTACGTGATCTTAAGCAAGTCATTTTATTTCCCTTGGCCCAAGTTTATTAATCTGTTACAATTGTGTAGTGGCATATGACTTTCATACTTCAGAGTCTTCTCTGAGTATAAAATTAAATAACTTGGGGAAGGTATTTTGGAAAAAAAACTTATATATAAATTCTCACAAAAGCCCCATATGTTATGAACATTTTCAAAAATACCATCAAAGATGTTGGAAGACCCTTTTCAAGTCTTACTTTTCTTACTTAAAAGTCTTACTTAAAGTCAAGTCTTACTTGACTCGTTTTGCTATTACTATTCTTATCATTACTACCCCAATAGTATAGAGGCAGGAAATTTTCTTTATTTGCTTTGATGTTCCAATTTTTTAAAAAAACAACAGCAACTGAAGGAAACTCCTCTTACATGTATGTGGAGCCATAAAGTCATTGCAAGGAAGTCCCTGTGTTTTTAATCTCAATAATTCACTTTCTTACTAAAGCTCTAAAAGCCTTTCCAAATAGGTTAAACTAATTTAGAGAGAGTCTGAAGAAAATGTTGAATGTATAATTCATTCTGATTAATAAATAATCTTTAACCATAGTTAAAGAAAATTTCCTCTTGGATGATAACCTTTGATTACTAAGAGTTTCAAACTTCAAATGCAAGTTTATCATTCTTTTAGAAAAGAAATATAGCAGAAACTCTTGCTTTTATTTCAAAGTAATACTACACTAATGGACAAATAAGTTCTACATTGTTCCATTCTCATGTGTTTTTATTGGACCTTAATGGATGTAGAAAATTCTGATTGTGTTACCTTAATCTAATAAAAGACTCTTAGAAGGTAATGACCATCACAGACCCTATTTCTCCAGTTGGGTCTTCTCTGATAATTCATCTAGTTGGAATTCTTTGTAATTATATAGCATTTAGATTCCCTTCTCAATGTACTCATTGCTTTTATGTCAATTGCCAGAATTCTTCAGGCAGGGCAGAATAAGCTGGGCCTTTATTTCCCTCTACTGCTTCGTTGGTAATTGTTTGAAGAGGACTATGAAGATTCTTTTTTAATTCCTCTCACTTTGAGGTAAGCCTTTATAAAGGCAGTCATAATGTGGAAAGCGGAGACTTGTGCTGAGAATGACATTGTTTCATAAAAATGTCAGTGATTATTAATTCATAGAAGATTTGTGAGGCAAGTGGAAAGACCTGATATGCCTCATTTCCTTGACCATATTCATTTTTACCCTGAAATATACATTTTGCTAATTACTATTTAAAATTGCATTTGCCTTTTACCCAGTCACAATCATGTTCATTTTAATTAGTTTAAGTTTGTGGGATGTAAAAATGTTTTCCTATTCATCAAGATGTCACTAAAATAATACTGTACAGAGAGCCTTGGGCATTCCTGAGAAGGAAGAGTTCTGCATAACAGATTACAGGACACTATCCCAACGACATGTACCTAAGGAGTACAAAAATACATAGCCCAAGAAAAATAACTTATTTCCAAGCCGCTTATCACTAAGAATTCAGCAATTCCAAGGAGTAATTACATTAACCTACACTGCTCTCTAAATTTGCTCAAGTAAACCTCCAGGAACACAGAGCGGTGTTTTAATACAGTACTGCATTAACCCCAAAGACCGTTCAACTGAAGTTATGTTTCTTTCCAGTACCAGATTTTTACAACTTGCTTTCAAATGCTTGGAATGTTCTCTGAGACTCCCATGTGCATCCAAAGGTCAAGGAATTGACATTTCAATATCAGCAACATGACTTCGGAAGCTAGCAGAAAGATAAACACAGTGAGTCACTTGTCCAATCTTGACAAGTAATATGGCTCATGCAATCTGAGGCATCCCAAGTGAAAACAACAGATGTTAGTATCTGCTTTGGGTAAGAGACCCTGGCAGGTCATAGCTAGTATAAAGAATGAGCGTTTTAAACTCCCTAAAATAGAGCTATCAGGCTAAGAGGATCTAAATCCAGAGATTATAGCCACCCTCAGAATTCATATCGCAAATTCTGAAAATGAACAAAATTAAATGCCAGTCTTTGGAGACATTTTCTGAACGACAGATATTTTTGTGCCAATAAGTGCTGCAATTGAGTTTTAAGTAGATTTGGAGCAAGAATGGAGCTGAAGAATTTTTAATGAAGGCTTTAACAGAGTTTACATTTATAATAATGAATTTTTTTCCCAATCCTTCCTGAAATGTTCATTTAACACACATACATCCACTCAAATGCATCTTTCTCAAACAAGGCTTCTGAAATAAATTCTGATGAATTTTAAGCTTTCATAGAGCAGAGTTTGACTCGTTTATCTGGTTTGATGCCTTACCCAGAGGAGGTGCTCAATTCCTATTTGTTGAATAAATTATGTTTTCAATGTCATTTTCTTTCAAAAAAAAAAAGAAAAAAACAAAAACAAAAGAGCACCTGACCCCATGCCTATCCTATTCATGTCAAAACTCTCCTTCAGTCCTGTTTTCCACCACTCTCCCTCACTGTTCTGGGACTTATTTCCCTATGGCATTCTTGCTACCAGGATTGCTCTCCCTCTGTCCCTCTGTCTTCTCTGTCCTATTCACTATCAAGTTCCAATTCAAGTCCACCTTTTCAATAAATTCTTTTCCTACTGCTTAGCTCACAAAGCTGTTTGTATGGTTGTTTCACCCTCAGAGTCCAGCAGTTCTCCTCTAGCTCTTCTCTAGTTGTCAAACCTGTGTTCAATTTGTGATACAAACAGAGTGCGGCTCCTTCAGAGAGAGTAAGGATCATGTCTCTGCTCCTATCCCCTGCAGGTTCCAGTCTAAAGAATGAATATAGGAGCTGGGCCAGGCGTGGTGGCTCATGCCTGTAATCCCAGCACTTTGGAAGGCCGAGATAGGTAGATCATCTGAGGTCAAGAGTTCAAGACCAGCCTGGCCAACATGGCAAAACCTTGTCTCTAGTAAAAAATACAAAAATTAGCCAGACGTGCTGGTGTGTGCCGGTAGTCCCCAGCTACTTGGGGGGCTGAGACAGAAGGATCACTTGAACCTGGGAGGTGGAGGTTGCAGTGAGCTGAGATCGTGCCACTGCACTCCAACCTGGGTGACAGAGCAAGACCTTGCCTCAAAATAAATAAATAAATAAACATTTAAAAATAATGAATATAGGATATGATGGGCTCCTAAAGCCTCAGCTAAGAGATTCTCATGGAGTCAGAACAGCCCAGTTAACTTGAGGATTTAGTTCACTGCTATTAATAAATATGGCTCAGTTTTAAGCTCAGATCATGACAGCTATGCCAGACCCTTTCAAAATGGGCTAGGTGTGTGATTTCCTTGTAGAATTATTGCAAAATTTCAATAATACAGTTGGCCTCCCTGTCCATGGGTTCCATATCTGTGGATTTAACCAACAGCAGATCAAACATCCTCAGAAAACAAAATGGATGGTGCATCTGTACTGAGCGTGTATAGACTTTTTAAACTTGTCATTATTCCCTAAACAATACAGTAAAACAACTGTTTAGTATTTATATTGTGTAAAGTTTTATAAGGAAACTACAGATGATTTAAAGTATACAGGAGAATGTGTGTAGTTACATGCAAATATTACACTATTTCATATAAACACTTGAGTATTTATGGATTTCGTATGGAAGGAGTGGTCCTGGAATCAATTCCCTACAGATACCAAGGGATGACTGTTTATGACCCCAGACCCACAAAACTCAGTTTTTTGAGTAATACAAGTTCTGCATTGATATCAGTCTCCCCCTTTCGTCTTAAATCAGATATGCCAATCTTTGTATTGAGAGAGTGAGTTCAGACTGATGTATAAGTATATAATTTATAATTACTGGGAACTCTGTGCAATTCTTCTTAGAGAATGAGTTTTGCATTGTTGAGATCCCCACATTCTATTTCCAATTGTCCTCTGGAGTACCTGTAACCACAATATCGTAGCATGAAGAAGCAAGAATTACCTTATTCCTAGTTCTATTTTCCCACAGACTCACTAAACCAAAATTTACACAGAGTTTAAAAGTGAGCCAGTTTTCCTAAAACTCAGAAGTTTCTGATAGCAACATCTGTGAAAGAGAGTCAAGTAAGGAAAATAGATCACCATCCTTACAGCAGGGTAAGGGCTGATAATTTATAAACACTGGATCAAAAGTGAGCTGAGATCACACCACTGCACTCCAGCCTGGGTGACAGAGTGAGATTCCATCTCAAAAAAAAAAAAAAAAAAAATAGAAAGAAACACAAAGGAGAACCAGAAAGAAAGAGTGAGAGAAAAAAGGAAAAGGGAATAAAAGTCAAGAATCACATATGATCTGAAATAGAAACTAGCTCTAAGGTGACACTTATATAGAAGTCTACATGAAAGCTTTGCATCTCTTCAGCTAATATAGAATGGGATCCAGTCTTCACTACAAACCTGTTACAAAGCTCAAGCTTGCCCGAAATGTTTCAAATACTTATTCATTCAATATATTTTTCTGAGCTAATACTATGTGCCTGGCACTCTTTAAAATGTCCATATATCAGTGAACAAGACAAAGTCTTTATTTTCAGGACATTTGTGTTCTCATAAATGGCCAGGATCTAATTTACCAGACAAAATAGGAGTATGCATTAATTGAACAACTACTAAGTTCCAGGCACTTTGTATGTCGTATCTGATTTAATCTTCAAAATAACTCTAAGAGGTAGAAATAGTATTGTCCCTTTTTATAGCTGAAGAAACTGAAGTTAAGAAAGAGCTAAATAACTTCCATAGGGTCATACATCAAATAAGAATTTGAGCTTGGATTTGCACCCACATGTCCCTGACTGTTAAGCAGGACAGTACACACAGGCTTTAAATACCAGAGCACTAACAAAGTGGTCAAAAATATATTCCACCTCATAGATGTTCTGTGTTCTGGTAAACACTTGAAATTGGGAAAGGTTTGATTCTTGAAATATTAAATTAATTTTACATTATGAGATTTATTTTGTGTAGAGCTATTAGGATAGCAAATTGCAGGATAATTTTTTTCATATTAAACCCTTTACCAGTTAAACTTAATGTACCTCATGCAGCCTCCTGCAGTATCCTCAGTTGTCTCTAAGAATGACATTTCGCTTGCCTACAAAATATAATTTTAAAACATTTCCAAAAATCCTCAAATGAAAAGCATTTTACTGACTGACAAAGCTCAGTATTTTCTTTCCTTTGAGTTCTCTGGCTTCTCTTTCTATTTGGTTCTCACCTTCCACCTTTCCAAAGCATCTGAACCTTGGTCCAGGGAACCCACTAGCTCTGGCAAGTGAGACTCTCGGCAGTGCTAGGGTTCACCACCAAGCCAGCAACTGTAGACGTCATCATTTCAGAAGCTTCCAGAAATGAGTGTGGTTCTGCAGAATGCTAGGATTCTTACAGAGCAGGTCAGACAATAAGACCTGGTATAGACCTCAACATACAGAAAGTTGTGCTCAGCATAAAGAAAACAATACACACTGTCTCTGCCTCTGAGGACTTTATATTCTAAAGTGGGGAGGGAAATAATTTTGAAATACCGAAGTCAGTCAATAAACCATACACCTAATTAGAGCTATGCAGCTACAGGAGAAATCTACAATAACTGTGGCATTCTTCCTCCGCAAAGGGCATTTTCTTTCCAGAAGCAGTACAACATGGTGGTTGGAAAACAACCTTTGGAAGCAGACTGCCTAGGTTAAAATTCTGACCCTGAAACTTTCCAGTCATATGACCTCAGCTGGGTCATATAAACTCTTGTGTCATGGTTGTCTTACGTGCAAGATGAGAAAAATAACAGTATTTCCCTCATAGCACCGTTGTGAGAATTAAATGAGTTAACATATATAAAGTACTTATAATATGTATTAAGTTAGTTAATATATATAAAGTGCTAGTAACCACGTTTGACTAATGGCAAATGCTATAGGAAGTGCTGCTTCTGTCTGGTAGTATATTCTGTTTGTCTTTAAGACAGTTCTGAAGATTTGAGTGAGTCATTTCCCTAGTCTAGTATCAACAATAATAATTTTTTACCAACCTTATGAAGTAGCAACAATTTTAAACCTCATTTGAATATGAAGAAAATAAAACTTAGCAAGGTTTAAATAATTTCTCTAAGACTTAATTGCAGATCTGTTCGACTCCTCTGGAATTCATTTTCTATATGATCTCTTGCTTTGTCCCCTCAACCATGAAAGAAGATTAGGAAGAATGTTCTAGCCTTTGAAATGGGACTCGAACTAAAAGAAAGTTGTTAAGTGAGCAGAGAAAGAAGTTAAGCAGATCTCTAAATTTCAAAATCAAAGGGAATTGAAGTACAGGTCTTAGTAGCAGAATTTTGTTGCCTCTAAAACTTCTTCAAGCATCTGAAGAACCACACATTGGAAGTTCATGCAGAATATATTTTCCATTCCTAAAGTCCCCTTCACTGATATTTATGAGAAGAGAAGGCAAGGTGAATTTGAAAGGCAGAGGTTCTGAGGCCAGAGTTACTAGGATCTGATGTGTTTATCACAAAAATCTAAAAGCTGAAGGAGTTATCAGAAATCAGTTGAGATAGGTAAGAGGGAGAAAAGAGATCTATGTCCTGGGACAGACACCTTTAGCTGCCTAAAAGCAGCAGACAGCTCTTAAAATTGGTGCCCGAATCCTTCATCCTCAGTGCAATCTGGTCTTAAAATATCTAGATTCTGAAAAGAACTAGTGCTGCTCCAAGAAGCATCAAGAAAATGCTGAAGTTTTATTCAGTCCTTGGGGGCAGACTGAAAAACTAACAAGATTATTAAAATTGCCTATGTATCATGCTATGAAAACTTCTACAAGGATGCACAGATGAGCTTCAATTTGGACAATTTTGTTGCTGCATATTAAAGGCCTTTGATTTTAATATCCAATAATGAATAAAACTACTGGTGAGTGTCCTCCTGAGTCATAATGTAATCAGAGGAGAATGACTGAGTCTGCCTCTCAGTTCTTTTCACTATTGAATATTTGCTCTCAGCCAGATGTACCTGAGCTGAGAACACAACAATGAATCATCGTATATGTGGTAAAGGAGACCAAAGGGATTTTGTCAGAAGGAAAGCAAGAACTAACTAGAGTCAAATAAAAGTGTGGCTTTGACGTTATTGAAATTATTGGACTTTCTAGAAGCAATCAACCCTAGTATCCACAGTCTTCCAAACAAACCAAAACTTTTCTGCAATAAAATGTAGCTTACTGAGAACTGTCTTCTTTGTTCCCTACCAAATGGCCCAAACCCACCCTGATCTCAGATCACTGTAAAGGCAGAGCTTACCACTAGGTTTTAGCAACACCTACCTTCCCAGGTGCCTGAATGCTAACTACTGATTACCTATGCTAACTAATGTATTAAAGCTTCTCTTCATCTAAAGACATTGTTACACAAATGTTGAGTAGGGTTTATATGTGCCTTGTTGCCTGTACCTTTCTCACTTGGTAAACTTCATTGTCTTAGCTGAGTTACTTTGAAGTCAAATTCAGGTTACCTTATGTTCCTTCTTGTCCCAAAGTAAAACCATTGTGCGGCCACAATTTTTCACCTTTTCCTCTACCCACATTCTTTTCAGTGTGATTTTTCAGCTCCTTCCTTCAATTAGTAGAGTCTATTTCTCTACCCTATGACTTGATGTGACTACCCTTTCGATCTCTTCTTGATATGTGGAAGAAATAAATGTGTAGAATGCCAGGCTAGTCCTGGCCATGCACACTTTGGCTTTCTACCTTAATCATGAGAAAAGAACAGACTATTATGCTGGAAGATGAGAGACCACATGGAGCAGAGCTGAGTGTGCTCAGTTGTCCCCTTCAAGGTCTCAGAGAAAGTCTGTCCCACATCAGCAAAGCTACCTAACTGATCTGAAGTTGGCATGCTAGAGTGCCACTGACTAGGAGAACCACTAGCCATCCCAATAACTCTTGGGGAAAAATGATTATTGTTTCAAGCAACTAGATTTGGGGATGATTTGTAACATGGTGCTATCTAATAAATACAACCACCATGTTTTCTACCTGGTTCTCTGTTCTGACATGCATTCTGACACAGCCCCTACCTGAATGTAAGCTGTTATTGTCAGCTCCTGGCATGGTCTGACACTCAGTATTTCTCATAACATAATTACTAAACAAATAATATAATTGAATTCATATTAGTGAGCATTTGGATTGCTTTCTAATTTGAAATCAGATTTAAGTTTATTTTTCTTTTTCTTTTCTCGGTTGTGTCTCTTTTGTATTCTAAATTTGATGTCTTCTCTATTTCTTTTTCACTTTCATTTAGACAGAAATGAACAATAAATTTGAGATATTAATAAACTTTATACATTCCTGTGGCAGAATAATTTGGACAGTAGAAGGAACCATACAAAGAGAAAGGAAAACAATCCTAAAGCAAGTGAGAATGGAAAGTCTGCCTTGATATTACGAATATAATGAAATTGTATATCAAATCACAAAAACATTCTTAGAGGTATTATTGCATAATTTTAACATTTTTATGTGATTTCCAGTAGTTGCTACCTGTCCTACATTTTATACATTGTCATTTTTTTTTTTATTTTTCTGGAAACTTCATTCAGAAGTCTAGGCACTAAAAGTAACTGTGAATCTTTTTGATTTGGTGATTTAGTTCTTCCGCTTAGTAGAATTCAGAATATCACTGTATTTTCTTCTGTCTTCTACCACTTAGAGATTTTCAGCCAAAGGAACCGCTTTTTAAAATAATTAGCAGCAGCACTGATTTACAAAAACGGATAGACATTGCTCACTGGGGCATAACGTTTTCAGGAGTAAGCATTCTACGATGGTGAGGGACTTAGGGCAGATAATCACTGGTTTTTTTTTTTTTTTTTTTTTTTTTTTTTTTTTTTTTTGCATAATTCTCTTTATGGATAAAACTCATCAAATTTTATCAATGTTAGCTTTATGCAGCAAAGTAATGAGGGCTTTTAGATTACTATTTGCCCTTCTGTACATCTGAAGCAATAAGGACAATGTTGACATCAGAAAGCTGTTATATTCTATGGAGATGGTAGAGATGCTGTTTACTTGACATAGTTGAGGACTCTCTGCTTTTTTCCCCTTTCTATGGAGACAGGTGAATTTATCGTCATAACCAGTAGTTCGGGAAGGGCTGTATAAAAAGGAAATAGTCTATATTCTCCTAATTAGCACATTAGATAGCAGTCATTTAATGCTTGACACTTGATTGTGTTCCTTGTCTCTTGCAGTAAGCGAACATTTCCCATCATGGCCTGGCTGTTGATGCAAAGATGCTGTGAAAGCCTTGTTCTTGTCTCCTTCTTTCTCTGCCTCATTAACTGGTTCATTTAAATTGTGGCATCTTCATAAAGTCTAACATTTTAATGTCAAATGTTCCATTATTAAATTAGGCATTAAAAAATAGGAAAGGGAGGGTTGATCATCACATAATATGTCTCATTTATTTCAATACTTACAGTGATTCCATTTCATTATTTGGTGGTGTGCTGGGGCCCATGTACCCCTGCATCCTTACCATCTATTGGAACAACTATACTTTTTAATTCATTCATGTATTCAACACACACTTATTGAGCTCTTTCAATGTTCAAGGCCCTGAAGAGAGACTTTGATGGAAAGAAAGAAGTTTTGATCCCTCCTTAAAAAGAGCATGTATCTCCTTCCCTAGGAGAGATCAACTTTAAGAAAATCTTAACAAAGAAAGGCAACACACTGTAAAAGGATAAAAAACTTGAATAAATATCTGGAAGATTAGGAGTAGACACAGGAAAGGAAAAGTGTATTAGATTCACCATTGCTTGGCTTCAACAACTTGTTAAGTTCTGTATTTGTGTTTTGTGTAGTTTTCTCTAGATTTTTTATATTTGCAATTAAAATATCAATAAAGTAGAAGCATATTGACAATGCTGCAAAGGGGGAGACATAGAAGATAGTTACCAAAAATGACTGGATGTTCTTAGAAAGCTAAGGACAGTTAATTTTTAGAATGACAATTAAACTGGTATCTCATTTCAGTATAAATTAGAATCATACGAAGAGTAGAAGATATTCAAGTATTTTATTCTTATCCCCAAAGAATTAAAATCTGACCTCTGTCTAGTGTCATTAATTAGCTTTCTCTCATCTTCCTCTCTAAATGTAGTCTATCTACACTAACTTCTTTACATTAATCAAGTTAACAGATATGAAATGTTTGATCAATTTGAATAAGCTAGTTTGTTTTACATGGGAATAAGTACATTCTTATCCTGTGTAATTGATTTTTGTTCATCTAAATCCAGGTCTTTACAATATCCATAAAACTTTTATGCATAATTTTATATATGCATAAATTTATATAAAATTTTGCATAATTTTAATCTATCAAGATTATTTTTTAAACTCTTGATTCCATGTCAATTATTCACTCTATAAAGGTATTTTTATCACCATTTATTAATTCATTCAATAAATATTAACTGATTCTTTACTATGTGTCAGATGGATATAGCAATAAATGAGACAAACTTTCCTGGCTTCATGATACTTAATTTATAGGGGAGAAGACAGATAATAAAAAGTAGATAGAGAAGTAGATTGTATGTCAAATGGTGATAAGAACCATGTGGACAAATAAAGTAGGATATAGGGGATAGGAAACATAGAGACCTCTAGGCCCCAAGACCAGCCTCAGATTTTGGAAGGCAGGGCAATGAGGTCAGTAGATGTAGCAGAGTGACAGTGAGAGGTAGGAAATGAATATGAAGATATAGAGAGGAACCATGCCCTGTGGACCTGGACTTTGGCTTTGACTCTGTATATGATGGGAAGTCGTTAGGCAATATGAGTCAAATTGTGACATAACTTAGCCTACATTTTAAAAGATCACTCTGGTTGCTGTGTTGAAAATAAGTTGAAGAGATACAAGAGTGGAAGTAATCAGATCTGTTGACTATTTCAACAATCCAGGCCAAAGCTGGTGTTGGCTTTGACGAGGTGATAGCAGTGGAAGTAGTGAGAAGTGGTCAGATTCTGAATATATTTTGAAGGTAGAATCATGTAACTTGCTAACTGACTGGACATGAGATATGAAAGAAAGAGAATTCTAAGTTGACACCATGGTTTGAGGCCTGGGCAACCAGAAGGATGGAGTTAGTGTTTACTGAGATGGGCAAGGCTGCAGGAAGTAACCTTCAGGATGGGAATCAGCAGTTGGGTAATGAACATGTTACATTTGAGATGTGTAACAGACATACACGTGAGGATGTTGAGTAGACAGTGGAATAAATGAGTCAAAGGGGAGTTAGGAGACATTCAGGGTAGAAATAGAAATTGGAAAGTCATAAGCATATTGGTGATTTTAAAACCAAGACACTGGAAAGAAGCACATAGGAACAAGTGTAGGTAAAAAAGAGATGCTATCCTAGTTCAAAGCCCTGGAGAACACAAATGTTGAAAGATCCACAAGCTGAAAAAGAATCAATCAAAAAGACTAAAAGGAGTAGCCAATATAGTTGGAGGATATGAGTCACGCTCTCCTATACTTGAGCAGAGCAACTTCCTGTATAAGTTGTTTTAATAAAATATTTAATTAGATTTACTTAAAATATAGAGAATAAATAATGAAAATTCATATAACCCTTTGTGTTTTATTGAATCTTTACTTTGTTTTATGCATACAACCTTGCAGCTAAAGTAAGAACCTCTGTATATCCTTCTAATTCCATTTCTCTCCATCCTCCTTTCTCCCAGAGGTCATCACTCTTTCAAGTTTATGTTTATTATTCTCATGCATGTTTTTCATTTTTTCAAACTTAAATATGTGTAAATACTTAATTGTTGTACTATATACATAGGTAAACATTATATATTATATATATATATAT
>NW_016816568.1:486127-490856 GCF_001698545.2 Rhinopithecus bieti
ATATATTTTTTTTTTTTTTTTTAAGAAAGTCTCACTCTGTCACCAGGCTAGAGTGCAGTGGCGCAATCTCAGCTCACTGCAACCTCTGACTCCCAGCTTCAGGCAATTCTCCTGCCTCAGTCTCCCATGTAGCTGGGACTACAGGTGCACGCCACCATGCCCAGTTAATTTTTGTATTTTTAGTAGAGACAAGGTTTCACCATGTTGGCCAGGATGGTCTCAATCTCTTGAGCTCGTGATCCGCCTGCCTCAGCTTCCAAAGTGCTGGGATTACAGGCGTGAGCCACCGCGCCCAGCCTGTATTATTTTTAATGTGTTATTTTCCAGGTTTTTAAACTTTATGCACAAGCTGTATATTGCCTTTCATACTTTTGGGGTTTTATTTGCCTCGTAGTATATTTTTGATATATTGTGATGTCATTTTAGATAATTTTTATAATGCTGTACCACATTCCATTATACGAATGTACCACAGAACAGTTTTCTGAACTTTTTATGCTGGACAGTGTGACTGTCTCCAAGTTTTACTGCTTCCAACAATGATGCTACGAACATTCCTGTACTGTTTTTTATGTACCAATGTGTGTAGCTTTCTCTAGCATGCAATCCAGAAGTGGAATTGCTGATCTTAGGACACATGCATCTTTCATCTTATTAAGTATCCCTAAATTGCTCTAAAATATGGTTGTGCAAATTTACACTGCTACCAGCAGCGTTGGAGAATTCTTTTTGCTGGACTCGCAATTTTTAAATCTGATGGGACAAAACTTTTGGTCCCTTTTAAATCTAATGGTACCAAAATGAGCTCTCATTGTTGTTTTAATATTTATTTTCCTGATTACACATGAAGTTTAATTCAACTTCTCTGACATCTATTGGCATTTTGGGTTTCTTTTTCTGTGAAGGACCTTACCGTATCTTCACCCATTTTGTGACTTTGTTTGCTAATGTTTTGCAAATGGGAAAACTTACATTAAATCTTTCTTTTTTCTTGAAAAAGAAAATCTGGCAGTAGTCAGCAACATTTTCATAAGGCAAGAGTTGACAGAAACTCTTGAACTAGAGCATACAATTTTCAGTTTGTCACAGTCCTGGCCACTGCTTATTGCATGACAACTAGCCTGATAACTTTTTTATTTATTTTTATTTATCTACCTGACCCCTAAAGGAATTTGAATGCAGAATCATTTTCTTAGCACCACCTGAATCAGGTTAGGAATACAGAATTCACCTGGGTTTCTCTTGAGAGTATTGCTTAACAAAAGTTAAACATTTGCTTAAATTGTTTAAATGGCACACGCAGGGATGTTATCAAAAAAAAAAAAATCAAAACTTAGTTTATTTTACAGACGTATCTCTGCTTAGGTAATTATGAGGCACAGAAATCCAAATTTCTTAACTAACTGCTTCTGCAAATATACTGTAAAATTTACCAAAACTCACTATGGAATTTCTTTTACAAAGCAAGCTTTCCTAATGCACTTAAAAGATGTATTATCATTCAGCCAACATATATTTAACAACCTGCTGTTACAACCCACTTTCTAAAAACATCTACTGCATAAAGAAAGTTACATGAATACTTTGTACAACATTTTCAGCTGATTAAAAAACTTAGTATGTTTATTAGTACCTGCCTCACTGGAAAAGAGTGATGGGAACCCTGGCAGAATAATAGAAAACCTAGAAACAAGACGGAGAGGGAAACTGTGAGAGGTTTTGAGTGAAGATATTCTGGGGGCATTTCTTCACTTATGAGGATCTGGGATGCAAGGCTGATCCAAAGGAAGTGAATTATTTCCCCAGGGTACTATGTCTGCTCTTCTGGTAGCTGCTACCACATAAATATTAATGTCTGTTTCGGATAGCATAGCCTCAACAACTATGCTCACTTCAGGCATGGATAATACAGAAAAATAAGAATATAATACATTATTAATTTCCTAATGTTCTTTAAACAAATAAACTTTAAAATGAAACTACCTAAACTGATTAATTCCTACTTTGATTGATGTTATATTATTATTACACAAAGTATGAGAACAAATTAACCTCCTAAGTTCAAACTAAACATTCTTATTACTAATGCTTTTATTCCTTCCACAAATATTTATTGAGCACCTACTATGTGCCAGGAACTAGAAGTAAGTCCATCAAAAATTTCTGCTTTATAGACTGTACTATGCTCAATCTAGCCCATACTTTATATAGCTCCCCTCATGAAAGTGTACCCAGGCCTATTTTTAGCTTATCACTTTCCCAGCTCATCCCCATTCCTCTTGGAGGCTTAATGTTCTGTCTGACTTATGTGCTCTATCATCACATGGCCAGTTCCAAGATGTGAAGGAATTAGCAGGTGGGAAAAGGGTGGTGAGTTGCCACTCATCACTTAAAAGTGATGCCATTTCACAAAGATACAAAAATAAAGGTAGTATGTTGACATTGTACTTGCTAATAATATGATGAAAATACATTAGAGAAAGCAGTATGCAAAAAGAGATCAGTATATTCGATTAAAATGAGAATGACAGGCCCATGCAGCAGGAAATAAATTTGGTCAAAAGGTGGTATCTTTTTCTTTGGTAGTTCATTTCTAATCCAGCCTGTCTCTGACCTAGAGACCCAGATCTAAGCAACTACACTTATTGATCAAAAGGAGAACCCTTATTAAATGTACCTGCACTTAGATAGGATTAGGTATTGGATGGTCGGGTTCTAAGCATTCCATCTACCTTTGAGAAACATGATTTTACAGACATTTTCTCATTTCTACACATATCCTAGATTTATCTATTAACCCTATAGCGTTCCTGGAAATTTTAACAACCTATTATTTGTATCTCTAGAGCAAAGTTTTTTGATCACTATTTAAAACAAATTTCTCTACTGAGTCATCTAACTGTGTTTAATGTTTAAACAACTTAGAAGATTTTCTTTCTGTTGGAAGACAAATATTTTTATGCACAACTATTTTGTACTGAGCATTATATTATGGTGCATAGAATATTTGGTATTAATAGTACAACTCTGAAGCTTTGTCAGTGACTATTCACCAAAGTAAGATTGTTTAAAATATAAAAATGTCAAAACCGGCAAAAGAAATCAAGGCCTGTTTGAAGTTTCCAGAATCTTCCAATATTCTGGAATTGAGAAATATTTACCATTATGTCTCAAATAAACAATAGACTAGTGTTAGCTCCCACAAGATAGACAAACTTCTTTTTTTCTAAATTTATATTTTATTATACTTTAAGTTGTAGGGTACGTGTACACAACGTGCAGGTTTGTTACATATGTATACATGGCCGTGTTGGTGTGCTGCACCCATTAACTCATCATTTACATTAGGTATATCTCCTAATGCTATCCCTTCCCCCTCGCCCCTCCCCACAATAGGCCCCTGTGTGTGATGTTACCCTTCCTGTGTCCAAGTGTTCTCATTGTTCAATTCCCACCTATAAGTGAAAACATGTGGTGTTTGGTTTTCTGTTCTTGCAATAGTTTGGTGAGAATGATGGTTTCCAGCTGCATACATATCCCTACAAAGGACATGAACTCATCCTTTTTTATGGCTGTATAGTATTCCAT
Organism: Rhinopithecus bieti; assembly: GCF_001698545.2. Classification (NCBI taxonomy): domain Eukaryota; kingdom Metazoa; phylum Chordata; class Mammalia; order Primates; family Cercopithecidae; genus Rhinopithecus; species Rhinopithecus bieti. Next base: position 489,716 of record NW_016816568.1, read on the forward strand.
GGTGTATATGTGCTGCATTTTTTAAATCCAGTCTGTCATTGATGGACATTTGGGTTGGTTCCAATTACTTGCTATTGTGAATAGTGCTGCAATAAACATATGCGTGCATGTGTCTTTATAGCAGCATGATTTATAATCCTTTGGGTATATACCCAGTAATGGGATGGCTGGGTCAAATGCTATTTCTAGTTCTAGATCCTTGAGGAATCACCACACTGTTTTCCACAATGGTTGAACTAGATTACAGTCTCACCACCAGTGTAAAAGTGTTCCTATGTCTCCACATCCTCTCCAGCACTTGTGGCTTCCTGACTTTTTAATGATCGCCATTCTAACTGGTGTGAAATGGTATCTCATTGTGGCTTTGATCTGCATTTCTCTGATGGCGAGTGATGATGAGCATTTCTTCGTGTGTCTGTTGGCTGCATAATTGTCTTCTTTTGAGAAGTGTCTGTTCATATCCTTTGCCCACTTTTTGATAGGATTTTTTTCTTATACATTTGTTTGAATTCTTTGTAGGTTCTGGATAGTAGCCCTTTGTCAGACGAGTAGATTGCAAAAATTTTCTCCCATTCTGTAGGTTGCCTTTTCACTCTGATGGTAGTTCCTTTCACTGTGCAGAAGCTCTTTAGTTTAATTAGATCCCATTTGTCAATTTTGGCTTTTGTTGCCATTGCTTTTGGTATTTTAAACATGAAGTCCTTGTCCATGCCTATGTTCTGAATGGCATTGCCTAGGTTTTCTTCTAGGGTTTTTACGGTTTTAGGTCTAACATTTAAGTCTCTAATCCATCTTGAATTAATTTTTGTATAAGATGTAAGGAAGGGAGCCAGTTTCAGCTTTCTACATATGGCTAGCCAGTTTTCCCAGCACCATTTGTCAAATAGGGAATCCTTTCCCCATTTCTTGTTTTTGTCAGGTTTTTCAAAGATCAGATGGTTGTAGAGGTATGGTATTATTTCTGAGGGCTCTGTTCTGTTCCATTGGTCTATATCTCTGTTTTGGTACCAGTACCATGCTGTTTTGGTTACTGTAGCCTTGTAGTATAGTTTGAAGTCAGGTAGCATGATGCCTCCAGCTTTGTTCTTTTGGCTTAGGATTGTCTTGGCAATGTGGGCTCTTTTTTGGTTCCATATGAACC
>NW_016816568.1:493896-504509 GCF_001698545.2 Rhinopithecus bieti
GCTTTATTTTGTTTTCAAAACAAAATTTGGGCTCTTTAATAATGTATTACCACAAAATTACCTTGTAATGTATTAATAAAAGTTGATTTTGTGTGTGTTATCCGGCACATTGTTCTTCCTTTTGAATTTTAAAATTTGACTTTGCTGAGGGGAATTTCATTTTCTCTCATCTGAAATTACAAACATATCTTCTGTGCCTGGGTTAAGCATGAAATTAAGATAATTAAAGATGAGTAATGCTAAAAGTTCCCTGAGCAAAATCAAAGTAAAAAAAAATTAGGCTGTCGTGACTGAAGCAGCATTACTCATAAATCCTCTGGGATTTGTTCTTTTGTGTTTGTTTTATTTTTTTCCCCCCGTTTTCCTTTTCAGTGCAGGATTAGATCAGAACTTGAGACCAGAAACTGGTCAGAAAGAATTACAAACAGGAGAATTACTGCCCTGAAAATTTCTTCATTCCTGTAAATATTTGCTTGTTTATCTAACAGATATTTATTGCATACCATGGTGTGCCTTTTGATGATACTAAAATGACGATGCATCACGTATAGGCACGTAGTTGCTAATTTATAAATTCCTAAGTTACTATCAATGCCCTCAGCCAAAAACCACTAGGAGCACACATGTAATTGAGCGAGTTGGGTTTATTATTTTTTGCAGTAAGGGAGAACACCCAACATGGGAACCTGTGGGGTGTCTCAGAGAGAAGGTATTAGAAAGACCGTTTCACAGGATTTGAGCTTGGGCTGGGTGATTTGGGAGAGGGCCTAAGAAAGCAGAATTTGGTCCAGATTGGATGCTCTTAAAAAAGAAGGGCAATTCTACGTTTGAGTATCTTTGTGGGTGGAACAATAACTATGTTTTTGTCTGTGCTTCGGCAGAAGTATAAAGCAGCCTTGCTCTGTTCCATTTTATCATTGTCTCAGTGTAAACTTGTCTGAGGTTAGAAATCATTTATGTCTAAGGAAAATAAAATGGGCTGGCTCTGAATGTCAGGCCAGTTAATAATAACACTGAGGTTGACCTGTGAATATCAGAACAGTTTCAGATGTCAGGAGCTGCACGTGTGTGTGCGTGTACACACGCTACTCCCATCAGGGTCTTTCCTCCCTACTAGGCATGGGCCCTGCCCCCAGAGCTGATCTCCTTCACCTTGCTGTGTTTGGGGCTGCTACTTTCCATCCCTGCCTCTGCTGGGCCTGCCTTGACAGGGGCTCTTTTCCTCCACTATTGCCTATACTCAAGAGGCCGCAAAACCAAGCCCCCTTCACTGTGCCTGGATCAGGTGGGGAGAGAGGTATACTATCAGCATTTGAGTATGGAAGTCCCCTGCTCCTCCCTCTCCCTCATCCTCCATAGCTTATCAATTTCCAGTCATCATTCATTCTACCCACTTGTTTCCATTCACTTCTCTCCATTTCTACTGCCCATAAGGCCACACTGTCCACTTTCCCTGGCAGTATTAGCCACCTGGTCTTCCTGCTGTCACCCCCGGCCCCTACAAACCCTCCTCTATACTGCTTCCAGAGGGATTTTTCACAAATGCAAATCTCAGAGTATCTCTGACCACTGTTAATTTTTCATGGCGTTTATGATAAAGACCAATCCCATTATAAAACTTGCCATGATCGGCCCTGCACCTATCTCCCCAGCCCTTAGCTTTCTTTCATTTTATTCTCAACATTCCAGCCACAGGGTGAATGCACTCTATATGCATATTTCCTCTCATGTCTTCCTTCTACTTGGAACCCATCCTTCTCCCTTCTTCCCTCCAAGCTTCAGTCTACATTAGTCCCTTAAAACCTCAGCCTAATCCTACCTTATATAAAAAGCTGCAGCCTGAGAAAACTCCCATAGCACATCATATATAGCACACTGTATTTCCTCTTCATAACACTTACCTCCATTTATTGTGGTCAATGTCTTGTGTTTCCAAAAGACTGTGTTCCATGAGGAGACAGGGCCTATCTGTGTGGTTCACAGCTATGCCCCAGTGCCTGGCATGTAGCGGATGCTCATCAAAATATTTACTGTGTATATGAATGTGTTAATTAATTCAATTTTACATATGAATAAAGTGTCTCAATAAATACTATTAGCTTTTATATCACTGTTTGTACTACAGATTATTTTAAATTTGATAAATCAGATTAGATAGTGTTCTGCGGAAAGATGGAACCTGAATTCTGGACCAAAAACTTACTTTTCTGTAACACACTGCACTTATATCAGGTGAGCTGTCCATGATTTCTCATGCACTCTTGTAATAAATGCTATTTTATATTGTACCACTTATTTTTTATATTTTTTTGCTTCCTGTCTCTTCAAATAGATTACCAGGGCCTTAAAGGCTGGGAACCTAACGCTCATTTATTTGTAGTTTTCCACAATCCAAGCACTTTCTCACACATATCAGGACTGGGATAAATTTGGTCTGTTAGATTTCTGCACTTAATAGATTGGGCATGTTTTAAATAGATAATCAGTTTCCATGAAAGGAATAAACGACATCTGCTTCCTCTTTGTTTTTATGAATTACTGCTCTTTCATTATTCATTTGGTCACTCAATGTTTATAAGACTATTGCTACCTGTCTGATTCTATATTAAGTATTCGGTATACAACATGAATGAAATACAGCTGCCTTCTTTTGAAGAGTTCATAAGGAAATAGATAATAGTAATGCGAGATAAATCCTACAGTATAACAACAGGAAAAGCACTACTTCTGAGTAAGGGAGTATATGGGGTACATCTTAAAGGGTGGGAAGTGAATGTGCTTGGGTTATTGTTTGCAACAGCACAGAGATGTACAAGAGCATGGCAGTTGACTGGTACTCAGGGTATAGGCAGGATAATAGCAGAGGATACATCTGGAAAGGTAGGTTGCATCTGCACCGGGATTACAAGCTAGATTGAGTCAAGACTTTGTCCTGTTGTGTGGTATGTAGATGCCATAATACCCAATCCTCCTTCAAAGATAAATGACCTATATCCCCAGCCTCTAGCAGTGCTGCCAGCAGAAAGTCAGTAGCCTTCAGCCCTCAATCGTGAGCCACCTAAGAAGTTTGCCTCTGCTGGAGAGAGCTATCATGTCTAAGGTCACGCCTCCTCCTTCCCATGGTAGTCTACGTTCAATGACTGATTGAAATGGGTGCATAAGGTCTAATTCCTTGACCCCAACTCAGGACAACTCAGAAGGGTTATCTCAACCTCAGAACTCGCCTTAGGGTCAACTGAAGCCCCATAAGAAAGCTTCTCAGCTTTACTTCTCTCTCTTCTTTGTTCTGCTATTATTTTCTTCTCCCCTCTTCTTCCCAACAAAATTCTTGCACAGTAACATCAGTTTCCAAGTCTGCTTACTGAGTACCCCTTACGGGGGAACCCATCCTGCAACAGGTGGTATTGGGGAGTTACCAAGGAGACTTAAGCAGGAAGGTGACATAATCAAATAAATATTTCTTCAATATGAGCTTTCCTGAACATGTGAAAATAATTAGGCTTTAAACAAAAATGCACATCAATTAATTTATTTCATCAGTGATTATTCCTATAGGGCTGAAAAGGCTGGTATGGCAGCTGCAAAGACATGCAGTGTTTATATTTTTTGATAATGGATCATTTTTCTTCATTATTGACAGCATATTCAACTTTTAGGATTTTTTAAAACATTGAAATTCATTAAATTTTGTGTCAGAGCCAAGGAATTACAAAGTAAAATCTTTATTTTCAAAACTTGATAATCAGAAACTTATCCTGATTAAGAAGTGAAATATATTCCTGGTTTTAGAACATCATATAGGTATAAAATGGATAAACAAGAAATTTTCCAAAACATTTATATTAGTTTTTAATATCCTTTGACTCCACTATGGCAAAATTAATGTTTATTTTCTACAGGATGGGATACTTTCGTTCCACCATCAGAGGACTGAAAAATGCACATTTTCAATTCTATCTTTCAAATGCTCAAATCCCGAAGACAGATTAGGTACACCAGTGGAGAACTGTATCAAATAAAGATTGCAGTTGACGTTTTGTCAATTTTCAATTCTTTCTTCCACATCTATTGAGTGTTTTCAGATCGCCTTCACATCATTTATTCAATCTGCAGTTACTGAGAAACTATTACAAGGGACGCATCAAGAGTAGTCATAAACCCTCATATCATTAGAAGACATGAGCTGGCACATGAACCCCACACTGGATGCACACTTGCACTTCCCTTTGGTGACTAAGGCTTTGTCAACCTTTTCACATCGGACTCCTTCTTCCCTTCAAATGATATTCCTTCCTGGAGTCCTCTTGGTTCCTCATTCACACAGGCTTACATGGGTCTATTCCATAGTTTGCTCAAACCTGCTAATGAAAGCCCCTGGCTTTTCCTTCTCATGTATTACTGGGAGTGCCTCACATGAATTTGCACAATTCCAAATGCCATGAGGTTAGTCACCATGTTGGGTTTCCTGTTTCTTTCCTCTTTAGCTCTGGCATCCTACTTCTATAGGATTTGTCTACGCCCTGAGAGTACAACGGTTTCCTCCAGGTACTACTGCGCCCTAAAGAGTATGCAGGGAATATTCTCTCCTGACAGTCCCTACAGACTCTCCTCAACCCCGAATGGAAGCACCGGAGCCCCGCAGTTGCCAAATCTCTACAATGTTTAGTTCAAGAAGAGGAAAAACTCTCCCCGTTTTGTTAATTACGGGTGTTCCCATTTTTATTCCTTCGGACAGCTGTCCTCATATCATTAGAGGATATGACTTGGGAAAAAGATACCACACTGGATGCAGACTGACCCTTCCCTTTAGTGACTAAGGCTTTGTCAACCTTTTCACATCTGACTCCTTCTTCCCTTGGAATGATTTTTCTTCCTGGAATCCTCATTCACACAGGCTTACATGGGTCTATTCCATAGTTTGCTCAATATTTCTGAACCCTGTGGAGGTCACAATTTAGACCAGAGACACTGCAAACAATAAGTAAATGTGCAATGTCTGCCTTAAGAGATTCTAGAATTTCTGTAATTGCTAACACATCTCAAGATGACCTAAAGTCATCAAAAATTTGTAAATGGCAAAGAGAAGGGAATAAATTACTGTTATTTCCAACTATTTTACTCTTTTTTCTCTCAAAGGATAAAGAATTCTAGTTTTTCATAAAACTCCTGGAATAAAATATAGGAATAAACCTCCGTGACACTGGGTTAGGCAATAGATTCTACAATATGACAAAAAAATGCATAAATGACAAAAGAGGAAACAGATAAATGGGACGTTATCAAATTAAAAGCTTTTGTGCTGCAGATGATACCATGAAGAAAGTGAAAGTTCAGCCCATAGAATGGGAGAAAGTATTTGTAAATCATATACCTGATATGGAGCTTATATCTAGAATATATAAAGACCTTTTACCCTGCAATTATTAAAAGATAACCAGATTAAAAATGAGCAAAGGATTTAAACTAACCTTTCTCCAAAGAAAGTATACAAAAGGTTGATAAGCACATGAAAAAACTCAACATTATTGGTTATTAGGAAAATGAACATCAAAAGCAAAATGACATACCACTTCATGTCTATAAGATGGCTATAATAAAAAAGACAATAAGTGCTGACAAGCATGTTGAGAAATTGGAACCCTCATATGCAGCTGGTAGGAATGTAAAACTGAGCATTTGCTTTGTAAAGTAGTTTAGCAATTTCCCAGAATGCTAAACATAGAGTATATGACCCAGCAATTTCACTGCTAGGTATATATGCAATATAAATATGAATATATGTCTACATAAGAATGTGTACTTTAAAGTTCATAGCAGCACTATTCTTAATAGCTAAAAAGTGGAAACAACTCAAAAGTCAGTTAACTGATGAATGCGTAAGTATAATTTGGATTAGCCATATAGCAAATCAACATTTGATAATAAAAATAATTGAAATACTAATACATGCTACAATGTAGACAAACATGAAAACATTATGCTAAATGAAAGAAACCAGTCACAAAAGACCACATATTGTGGGATTTCTTTTATATAAAATGTCTAGAATAGGCAAATCTATGAAGACTGAGAGTAGATTAGTGGTCATGTAGGACTTGGGTAGAACTGGAGTGAGAGAATAGGGAGTGGCTGCTAACGAATATAGGGATTCTTTTGGGGAAACAAAATTTTCTCAAATTAGATTGCAGGGATGATTGTAAAATGTATGAATATACCAAAAAACATTAAATTTTAAAATTTAAATGGTTGAATTGTATGCTTTGTGAATATCTCAATAAATTTGTCAAACTTATTTTAAAATTCTAGCTTTTGTTAGTATCATTTTAAAAGAATAACTAATTCAATACTGTTCAAATTTTGAGAATTATCTCATTACCTCACATAAACAAGACTTAAACATTTGTATGGAAAAGGGGGGCTTCCTGAGAAGCTATTTGGCACTTCAGAGTCTTTTTGACAACAGATTAAGGTGAATATTAAAATGGCTATTGCTTTAAAAGTGGAAAGAGAATCTGTGACACTTTAAGCCAGGCAGGAACATTTAAAAATTGTTATTGTAGAAAAAAATTGTAATTTTTCGACAGAAAAAAATTCCCTATTCATCATTCAATATATCATCATTTAATATGAAGGACAACAAAATACACTCATTAACTGCCTGAATAAATTTGCATTTTAAAGTAATTTAATTTTCACTAATATAATTTAGATGACTCAAGTGAAACATAAAGGAATTAAAGGAACAGATTGATTATTTTCGGGTATAAATTTTATAGAAATCAACATTTATTACTAAATACAACATATATTTTTATTTCTAAAACAAATTTTGAGTACTTTAAAATGAAAATCATGTTGCAAAGATCACAAAGTTCCAACACATTGGAATGATTCAATTTCACTAAGGCTTTCTTTCCTTTCTTTATAACCACGAGTTTAACTTGGGCCTGCCTCCAGAACTTTGTTTATAAAACCATTCTATTTCATTCAGGATTGTTTCTTTATACACTGACAGTTTATTGAAGAGAATTAAGCAAGACACGTATGATACATTAGAGAAAAAAAAAAAAGGCAGAAAAAGTCTAAATTATATTTGAATAGTCTGCTCTCTGGATGTCCAATTCCAGACAATGAGGACCACTTGATTTTCAAAGACATATAAGGAAGATGTCTACACCCTCTCTTCATCACCACTTCCATCAACTAACAACCCATATTGCAGGAAGTTTGACATAAATGCTTGTGGTGACAGATGATTAATACCAGGTTTTACTTCCAAAAAAAAGTCTGATGTTATCACCTTGTCTTTTCTTGAAGGACTAAGAGTTATAAAAGCTTATGAGAGAGAAGTCAAGGTCTAAAAGAAGTCAAGTTCTTTACAGAAAAGAACAGAACGCAAAGAAACATTTTATTTGGCTTGAATTTGAAAGTGGTCTTAAAAGAGGTTAGAATGCCTAGAACACAACAATGCTTTAAAAACAAACTTGGAACAGCACAACCCTATTTGGAACAATTGGACTAATATTGCTATGAGCCGATTGGCATCTTATAACAAGTGGAGTTTGCAAAGCCTATGCTACTCATAGATTTCTAGACAAGTCTGTGTTACATTGTACCACTTGAATATATGGTCAAAAGACAGCTCACTTTTATTTTCAGCACATTCAGAAATAATGATAAATTCTAGACCAAAGTGACAAACAATTAAATTATATACCCAAGAATTGTATCTTCCAGTGACTGTTAAGATTAAAATGTGTAGGACTATTAAGGTATTGTTTGGAAGATGGGGGTAGGGTCTATAAAACATAAGCATATGTATGCAACATGTATGTCTTTTGTCCTCCACATTTGGAGAATAATTTTTGCAATATGAGATGTATTGTGTTTTCCTTTTGATCTATATGATTTCAACATTAGGCTATGTATAAAAAATTAATAGTGACATAATTTATAAGGCTTCATGCTTTTTTAATTCAATCACAACAGCTGAACTTACGAATATCCAGAGGTAAACAAGGCTCCCTTTTTTTTCTCTTTAATTTGCTATCAAAGCCAACAATTTAAAAAGTTAGCAAAATTTGTTAACATAATTAAAATATATAGCAAAAGTTATTGAAAAATCTTCTATTTCATCAGCTAAATATTTTATAAATACTAAAATTTAAAGTTAGCTGAAAACTTGCCAACATAGTTGAAACTTGCTAACATAGTTGAAATGTATTATAAGTATTACTGAAAATACTTCTATTTTATCACGTAATTTTAAAATATTTATGAACCTTTCTATGAATTAAGCAAAACTTTTCAGAATGCAAAAAAATGCTAATAATCACCGTCCTTTGATTTACAAAGTGCAGAAAATAGGCAGGAATTGAGTGGATGAGGCATTTCAAAACTGATTGTAAAATGTTTATCTAATATTAGTAATATTCCAATGTATATCTGAGGCTACTCAACATATGCTACAAAGATACCCTTTGACACAATAACCTTTTTATTCATAACAAGTCCTGTATATATTTCAGATATAGCACATATACCATCTTTCTTATTCTAGTCATGTTGAACACGTAGCATTACAAAAATTTAAAAATCACTTTACATTTTAAAATGTGACTAACATTGTTATGACAATGTTGACTAACAGATAAAGTGATAAAAAGTCTTTTCAAAGTGTTTGTGTTTGCATTTTAAATAAAATATAACTAGTATTATTTGATGTGCTTGTACTTTTTGAAAGATATATTTGTGAGAAAATAATACTTCTTTCACATTTTCGCTAATTTATTAATGATTTTCTAAACTGATATTTATTATTCATTTAATATTAATATTTATAACATTTTGTAATGTTTAGTATTATTATTAATTTATTAATAAATTCATTTAATGTATTATTGTAGCATTTTAATGACCATCATTTCTGTAGTCTCCAGTGGTACATAATTTATATCATTTTGAATTTTGTAAGGACACTTTGTAAGAAGCATGTGCTAAGTTTTGTTCATTGTGTGGCCAGATTTATTTCTGCGGTGCTCATATTTGCACACAATTCTCAGAGATCATTTTTAAAGTAGAAAATGTTCATATATTTTATGTTGATTTCTAGAAATCCAGGAAGTTTAACCAGATTTCAGCACTTACTTCTTAACAAAAAAAAAAATACTAACACTTATTAGTAAGTTTAACAATTGCCACAAATTTAGTTTCTTAAAACAACACCTATGTACTATACTTCAGAGTATTCTAGGTCAGAATTCCAGAGCATGGATCAGCTGAGTCATCTGCTTAGAGTCTCACATGGGGAAAATCCAGGTGTCATCAAAGTTGTGTTCCTTTCTGCAGATTCCTGGGATAAATCTACTTCTGAGCCCATATAGATTGTTGGCCAGGTTCATTTATTTGCCATTATAGGATTGACTTTTCCACTTCCTTCATGACTGTCAGTCAGCGGTCAATCTTTAATCCTGCAGGCTGCTTTCATTTCTTCTCAAACTTTCTGTGTGTTACTCTCCAGCAATGGCAGGTTGAGTCCCCCTCACGTTTTAAATTATTCTCACTTCTGCTACTACATCTGTGTGATCTCAGACAGAGAAAATCTTTTGCTTCTAAGGGCTCATGTGACAAGATGGGGCCCCTCCAGATAATCCAAAGTAATCTCTATATTTAAGGCCCATGACTTTAATTACATCTGCAAAGTATATGTAACACATTTACACATTCTGGGAATTGGAATGTGGATATCTTTGAGGGGCTATGATTCTGCCTACAAAAAGATTATATAAATTAATTCATATAAAGTGCTTAGAAAATGGTTGGTGAAAAATTGTTCTTTTTTTTTATTGTAGTAACAGTGAAACTTCATATATACAGTGGACCATGACATCATCTTATCCAACATTTTGCTCAAATCCATCATTAGCCTCAGTATGATCGATTGTGATTGTATTATTAGCCTATAACCTTTTAAAAAATACGTTGTTCTGCCACACTGTCATTTTTGTGGTATCAAATTAAACTGATATTTTAAAATATATTTAAAGCGAAAGTCAATTTATGATATATCTTTCTATTGTGAACTATCACTTTAGAAGTAAAGTTTTGAATTTGAGTATTCAACAGAATTTGGCCCATTTTGATCACTTTGGCATTAGGAAATTAACAGCAACTAGGCAACCTTATCGATACATTCAAAGAAAACTGTCACTTTAGGTACCAGCTTGATCAAAAACTCAAATACAGATATGTTTGTAAGTCTGCAGCAGTTCTTGGTTACAGGAAGGTCAGCTGGATATTCTCAAGAAGGACTCTACTAATCTTTTCAAATGATTTTAAAATTACAGTATAAAATATCTTATAGGAAATTTGTATATCTTTGATAATACATGGAGAAATATTTAAGCTTGAGCAAAGTTTTTTGTAGAAATGTAATATTACAATTGCTTTTGTGAAATCTTGTACTCTGGCTTAAGCTCTTTGAAGAAAAAACATGCTTTTTCTACATTTTGCAATCTCTTCATTCTACAAGATATTTGCCATATCAAGTTTGTTAAATGAAATTTAACATGTCGCTTAACACAGCAAAATATCAGAAAATTAGCTAAGCTTTA
>NW_016816568.1:507501-520193 GCF_001698545.2 Rhinopithecus bieti
CAGGAAGGGGAACATCACACACTGGGGCCTATCATGGGGAGGGGGGAGGGGGGAGGGATTGCATTGGGGAGTTATACATGATATAAATGATGAATTGATGGGTGCTGACAAGTTGATGGGTGCAGCACACCAACATGGCACAAATATACATATGTAACAAACCTGCATGTTATGCACATGTACCCTAGAACTTAAAGTATAATAAAAAAATGAAAAAAAAAAAAAAGTCCTCGTGATCAATACAGTCTTCACTAACTTTTAGATTGGCAGCTCTCAAATCCTTTAAGTAACAAGGTGGTTGATAAATAAATACATACCTTATTAAATACAATGGCAAAGCGATTTGTTTTGAGAATAACTTCTAGGACTGAGAAGAACTAAGACTCCCCTGGTTCTGACTCAGAAATCTGTATTAAATTGAAAAGTTGAAATAGAAAAACAAAACTTCAATAAACGCAGGGACAAAGGTGGGAGAAAACAAAAGGAAACATTAAAAGAAAAACAAACAAAAAATAAATAAATAAAACTGCTCAGAACATTCCTCTGGAGCCATTTATAATTCCTGGGTATACTTCAGTATTTAAATTACTTGTCTGTTAATTACCTGGGCTGCATCTTATCACCTGGTCACATGTTTTAAGCAGAACACAAACTAGACTAGAACAAAGTAGTGATCGATGGGAATTAGTTCCATGATGTACTATTGATTGCATATAAAAAAGGATTTAGGGTTTATCACATTGCTGAAAAGTGTTTGTTTTCTCCCACAGATGTAGCCATTAGTTAGCATAGCATATGGCTGGAGGGTAATTAAGAAGCTAATGCCTAGTAGAATGAGGATAAATAAACTAGAGGATGCAACCACATTACATCCCTCTGCCACTACTTGTCTTTGTAATAGAACTTTAGCCCATGTGTAGTGATTCTATTTCATGACATGGAGCACTCTGAGAAAAAGCAAGTTTAGGAAAGAGAAAAGAAATCCAGAGTACAGTTTGCACATGTTAACTTTAAGGTGTCCACTAGACATTCATATGTAGGTATTAAATAAACAGATATTCAAAAATATTTCAGTAAAGAAGGATAGGGCAAGAGATAGAAATTTGGAGGTGAAGCATGAAACTGATAACTAAAACTGTCACCAGAAAGGAGTCTCAATCCAGATCCCAAGAGAAGGTTCTTGGATTTTGTGCAAGAAAGAATTCAGGGTGAGCCCAAAGAGTAAAGTGAAAGCAAGTTTATTAAGAAAGTAAAGGAATTAAAGGGTGGCTTCCATAGGCAGAGTAGTGGGCTGCTGATTGACTATTTTTATGGTTATTTCTTGATCATATGCTAAACAAAAGGTGGACTATTCATTAGTTTTCTGGGAAAGGGACAGGCAATTCCCAGAACTTAGGGTTTCTCCCCTTTTTAGACTATATAGGATAACTTCCAGAATTTGCCATTAAATCTGTAAACTGTCCTGGCACTGGGGGGAATGTCTTTTAGCATGCTAATGATTTATAATTAGCATAGAATGAGCAGTGAGGATGACCAGAGGTCACTTTCGTCACCATCTTGGTTTTGGTGGATTTTGGCCGGCTTCTTTACTGCATCCTGTTTTATCAGCAGGGTCTTTACAACCTGTATCTTGTGATACCAATCCTCCTGACCTCCTGTCTCACCCTGTGACTAAGAATGCCTAACTTCCTGGGGATGCAGCCCAGTAGGTCTCAGCCTTATTTTACCCAACCTCTATTCAAGATGGAGTCACTCTGGTTTGAATGTCTCTGACAAAACCATTGTGAAAGACTAAGATCACCCTGGGAGTAAGCCTAGAAAATAAAAGACAATTGAACCCTGTGGTTCTCTAGCATTAATCACTGGGAAGAGGAGAAAAAACAAAATAGGAGACTGATAAGAAGCAGCAATTAAAGTAAGAATAAAAAAGACAGTGATGTCCTGCAGGATCAGTGCAAAGTTGTTTCAAAAAGGAGGGAAGCATCAATAGTGCCAAGTGACAGTGAAGGTCCAAGTTAAATGAGGACTGAAAATTGACCACAATGTTTGATAACACAGAGGTCATTGGTGACTTGAAAAGAGCAGTTTTAGTGGAATGATGGGGACCGTAGTAGAATAGAGAATGTCAAATATAAAAATGGATATAGGCAGAAACATTGCTCTTTGAAGTTTTTTTGTCACGAAGAGGATCAGAGAAATGTGGTGGCAGCTGAAGGCAAATCTACTGTCAAAAAACAGAAGTGTTTTTTGTTTTGGTTTTGGTTTTTTATTTTGTTTTTAAGTGGAGAATTACAGCATTTGTACATGCTGCATTGGGAGAGAAAAGTTGATTGTGCAGAGAGAGGGATAGCCATTGTAAGGGAAGAGCTCTAAAGCACGGTCCATGTGGAGGAATTAGCTTTGAATAAAAGCCAGGGTTCACTGAGTATTACAGGAGAACAGTTATTGATAAGAATAAGAAAAAGATCTTAATCATTAGCGCGGGTGGCAACTGTAGTCCTCTTCAAGAGGAGAAAGGGAAACACTCCCAGCTTTATGTGTTGACCCTGAAGATGTAGCTCCCACTTTAAAATCACAGCATGTTTTCTCTCTGAGGATATTAACACTGTTGGAGGGGCTTGGTCCAGGTGCTTTGATGTCTTTTCCCCTCTAACTTTCGGAATCCAGCTATTATGTCAGGTTCCTTTTTCCCTTGTTATAAATTTTTTCTTTGGGGCCCAGTTGTTGAAATCATTCACATTTTTCTTGTCAAAATATTATTTGACCCATGTAAATTAGTCTTTGCAAATACATAATGTAAGATATTCCTAGTTCTACATAAATATCAATTACAGCCCTGTTTGGAAAACCAATATGCTCATTCTATGAGGAAATAAAAATAGTCAAAATCATGGAAGCCTTAGGATACAATAGGAGAGCCTCGTGGTCAACAATGGAATGTGTCCTCCTTGTGTAACCTTGCAGAACACTGATTGATATGGCGATTACAGCTTTCGTATCTTTTTTGGGGGGGACAGTCTCAGTCTGTCTCCCAGGCTAGAGTACAGTAACGGGGTCTCGACTCACTGCAACCTCTGCTTCCCAAGCTCAAGCGATTCTCCTGCTTCAGCCTCCCGAGTAGCTGAGACTACAGGCACCCACCACCATGCCTGGCTAACTTTTTTATTTTTAGCAGAGATGGGGTTTCACCATATTGGCCAGGCTTGTCTCGAAATCCTGACCTTGTGATCTACCCACCTTGGCCTCCCAAAGTGCTGGGATTACAAGCATGAGCCACCATACCCTGAATCTTTAAAGTCTCTTCTTGCATATAGCAATATTTTGCTGTTTGACCAAGGGCTCAGTTTTGATGGGAAGTATATGGAATGGTGAGAAAAATGGAAAAACTTAATCAGATAGATAATCTTCTGAATAATGAGTGACAGAAGCTCACAATTACTCTCACAAGCAGGAAGCTAAATCCAATGGACAGTCAAAATGGGAAGGAAAGGAAAAGTTACAGAAAGGAAAGGTGTTTCAGCTCAAGTCTGCTAAGAATTTTTTGTCTCAGTCAGGACTGGGTTACAGGGACAAAGGTTGATAATATATGATCTTGATTTATTGTTAGTACTGCTGGGAGAATCTTAGAAGGCCACTGACTAGGGATGTCAACAAGATAAGCAAATGAGCAACTGATCCAAAGTTAGAAATAAATTTTGAATATTGAAATGTGTAATTGATATTAGGATGATTTTCAATATAATCCTCCATCATGAAATCAGTAATCAAATACAATTGAAGTCACAGCTAAAAGGTCAGAATTAACCAATTTTTTCTTTTGAGGCAATAATGTTAGGCCTTTATAGTTCATACAGACACCAGAATCTGGATATATACTTCAATTAATATCAATTTTTGAGATATTTTGCCTAAGGGGAAAACAGGTACCTGCTGAAAGCGTATGTTTTTTTCTTTTCCTTTTACCGGGAAAGGTTCAGCTAGCTTGAGAAAGAGAAGACTCAGAAGTCCACACTGCTTCTATAATTCACATGGTGACATTTAACTGTCAGCTATTATTTCTAAACTATTAACTTTTATGAAAGCTATTTAGACAATGATGTCTATGGTTAATAATACTGGCTTCAAAAATGTCTTTGGGTGAAGGACGGAATCCTCATGGCAGTTTCTGCAATCTTTTCATTTTTTTTTTAAGAAAAAATTGCAGCAACAGTTTGGTGGTGTCCCATTTTCTCTCACTTAGAAGCATTCCTTTCTTTTTTCAGGATGAAACACCTTCAAGGATTGTCCCCTGAGGGTATTGTAAAAGCATTTTCAAGCTTCAAATTAGACTGGTCGCTACAGGTGGCTTCAGTACCATGTCCTTGGTGACTTATACACAGTGTCCGGCAGACAGTAAGTACTCAAGAAGAAGATGCTGAATGAGTTATAGTAGTTGGAGAAGGAGTTTTATCTCAATTGAGAGTTGATTGTTAGCAATGCTTCTATTAGGAAGGAAAAGTCAAAGTAAAATCAAACAAAATATTCCTCTAATTGCATTAATTTTTTTGGCTCTCCAGTTTCTTTCACAGTTTCTGCTTATAATGCTACTCTGAACAGGTTCCAAAATCCCTAAGCCATGCCAGTTTTTAATACCCTGGGAACATTCAATTTTATTTTTTTTAAAGCAAAATTTCTATATATCTCATTAATTAATGGTTTTCACCTAACAAAGCTAACAATGTAAACTCAGGAATTTTAAAAGTATTAACTAGAGATACCTTTAAGAATACTTATGGAGTTCATGAACCATAAATAGGAGTTGTTACACTCTAACATTTTTTGCTCATTTTTCAAATATCAGTCTATTAAGACATTTTATTTCTCTGACCTGATTTTCCCTGAGGCAACATATACATATTTGCTTATGTAAAGGATCAATAGAAAAGTGATTCTCAGAAAGAAAATCATTAAATTATTCTAGAAATCGGCCTCTGCACAACAATGAATGAAGTAATCTTATTTCTCACTAATAGTTCCAGAGAAATAATTTTAATTTTTGAATGTACCTGTATCTCCAGGTCTAAGTTAAAATGCTCACGTTTCTGTTGAAATGCTCACCTCACTGTCTCTCAAAGCACAAAATAGAGTCTGGGTTTCTGTGCACCTTCACAAAGGAGCCCTAGAATATTCATTCAGGAGAGCAAATTTCTCTGCCCCTGCAAGAATAACAAACCCAAACTTCTAGAGGGGGTCAAGTCCAGAGGGCTGCACAAAGGCAACAAAACCATCCTTAATACTTCCTGTGTGATACAGAGCCAACTTCAAGGTATTGCCAATCAGCAGTCAGAAGTCAGCCAGAAATACCCAACCTCCATCATAAAAGTAAGGTCTGCCAGAGGCTGAGTGAATGGTGTCTGTTTAACCAGGGCATCATTTTTCTTCTTTTTTAAATCAGTCTTTCACAGTAATTCAAAATTTGAAGAAATACTTCCTAGCACTCTTATAGCAACTTTAAATTTTAAAAAATATTTTTATACTTATCATCTAAATGTTGTCTTAAAAACATCTGTAAGAGCTATTTTGTATATGAGGTTACTGATACAGAGAATAATGAAATGATGGTTCTAAAATCACATAGAAATTGAATGTCAGAGTCACATTCAAGTTTCACAATTCTCTGTGTGTAGGTTAGTGCTGCCCTTTTGCAAGGAAAGAACTTAGAATTCTCATCTCTGCCCTCATGACAGAGACATTTAGAAAACACAGACTCACTAATTATCTACATCCTAAAGCAAAATTTTAGTTAATCTTCACCATTTATTTTCATGAAGAAATTTAGTCGAGTTATTATGAAAATTATTTCAAAGAATAGAATCTGTTGGCAATGATGGACTCTAATGAGCAGATACTAAGCTGTTACATTAGTTTCCCAAAATTAGTGCCCTTTATATTGCTTCCTTAAATGTAACCATTTCTGCCAAAATAATTAGATATTAGTCCTTGAAATGAAAAGCCATGGGAAACTAATTACATAAAGTTGAATGAATATCTTAACTTTGTTGTGTGGCAGGCCATGGCCAGCCTTGTTTATAAAAAGCCCCTAAGTAAACGTAAGTGTAAGACACCTGGACCCTACAGACACAAAGAAGGAAGTGTGTAATGTGGCTGAGAATGGCCTGCCATCACAGAGCTCATTTCCTCTGCCTTCTGTGTTACTCACTAATGCTGCAGGTGGCCACGTGACTTAATTCTAATCAATAGAATATAGAAACAGAAACAATAGGCACCAATTTCAGGCCTGTTTCGTAAGAATTTCTCCAAGCCCTTTCCTCTTTGACAAGCTTGTTACAACAGGCACAGTGGCCTTGGAACCCATGTGCTGAAGATGACAGAGGCATAGAATGGAACAAGCCCAGAACCTTGCTTGATTCACCACATGAGCGAAATTTGTCTACCTATTAGGAACAACAATTTTGGAAGCTGCAATTATTGAACTTCTGTCCATCTTGAGCTAGAAGGACAGAAAGAGAGTTTGTGAGTGCAGGTGGTATTAATTTAACCAATGTCTAAAGTATAATCCCAGCTTATGCACACAAAAAAAAGAGGACTTTGCATTAGAATGGTTCCACACAATTTCAGGACTTGAAGGTATATGGACAGCTTGAGTCATGATCTTGCTAAGAAATAGAATGTCTTGCATGGAATCATGATAAAATGGGTGTTAGTGTGGCCCTTTCAGGAGGTGTGAAGCTTAATGCCTGGCTCTGTCCCTGGTCCCTTAGACCAGGAATATTCCTCTCCCTGAGCAGAGCGTGAACCCTCTCCACCACCCTGGTTTTATCTTCACAGGAATGAAAGGAGGATATAGGGAGGCCATGATCACTAGATGTATCCATTATTGATGTTCTTCTCATATCCCTTTGATAATTGATAGAGCATGTGAGTAGGACTACTTGCCGTCTATAAATGGAATCCCAGTCTTCTCCGATTATTTATATGTTCAATTACTATAAACTTATTGGATGAAACATACAAAGATAGTAAGCAGAACTTATTGGATGATACGCAAAAGGAAACTTTACTTTTATTTTCACTGAACCTTTAAAAGCATGCCATGAGTCGTCTTTGTCCTCTGCCCCTGGATGAAATTTAGAAAATGTCCTACCATTTTTCTGAGCATCTTCATGTAAAATATAGGCTCAATTCATAACTACTGTGATTAATCCACTGCTGCAATTAAAACTTTAAAATTCTTTCAAAGGTTCACCTTTGGTCCTCCCTAATTCTTCTGTAGGCAAGCCATATGCATGGGAGAGTGGAGTATTTCTCTTTCCCTTACTTGTAAAACTGGTTACAGTTATTTAGACTTGAAGGAATAACAGATCTGTAAATATTATTATGGGAATATAATATCTATTATCAGTATCAAATTATTAGAATAATCCAAAATTATAAAATTAACATGACTTACAAGTGAAAGTGTCTACACATTTAAAATTAAATCTAATTTTTTTCTCTGATAATGGTTATAATCATACCTTAAATATTGTTCATTAGAAAACATTGGACATCAGCCAGATAATAATTTTAAATTCTTAACCTTAAATCCTAATTCCTTCAACAATACTGGTGCTTAATTTAGGAAACAAATAATACTTTTTTTTTTTACTGAATTGTAATTCAGGATGAGAATGTATTACCTCAGGCAACCATATGAGATGCTATTAAAATGCAATTTATTCTACTACATAAAAAATAACTAAAATGCTCTAAATCACAGAAGTGGTGTAACCAATGAACTGAAATATATTTCAAATTATTATATTAAAGTCCAAAATATGTTCATTCTACTTCTATGCACAATGTAGCACTCCAAAAGCCAATGCCACTTTTAAAATCTAAATTTGGTTATAAGAAAACATTTTGAAAAGCATTAATAATTGTTGAAGCTGGGTGAGGAACAAATGGGTATTCATTATATATTCTCTCAATGTTTACATAAAGTTTACATAATACACATTTTGTTATGGTAACTATTGTTTGAATAAAAAGAAACTTAAATTTGAGCCAATTAATTTTACTGCCTATAGGAAAACACAGTGGCTCTTTAAGTGGGACAGAAATACAGTTGCCAAGCAAAGGGGCACACCAGGTATTACTCCAATACCAGGTTCAGGTGTGGCAAAAGAACCAGAAATATCTGAAGTTAACATATCAGACAACCTTCAAGCAGACAATCTGCAGCAAAATAAAATACCCAAATACCACATATCCACTGTGCCAACCTGAATTTCAGTGGATATTGTATTTCAACCACTATTCATAATGTGTGACCACATATATATTGTATATGTATATAACCACCTACATAACCATGTATAACCACAATCCTGACTTTTGTAATAAGTGCCTTGTTTCTTAGGAGTGTTACCATATATAGATACATCACTAAATGACATATTACTTAGTTTTGTTTACTTCTGAACTTTATGTAAATGGAATAATATTATATGTACACTTTGTCGACCTGTTTCTTTTATTTAAAAAAAAAATTTGAGAGATTCATTCATGTTGATATACTTACCTGCAGTTCATTTATTTTGTTGGTATTCTTTGGTATAACAGTATCAACAAGGTATTTTTGATTATCTATCAATAATCTACTTTTGATGAATTTTGGGGTCATGCTTACTTTCTAGTTATTACAAACAAAACAACCTTATTAATTTTATGAGTATGAGTTAATCTAGGGTAAATCTAAGATTGGAATTACTGAGTGATAGGATACCTGTTCTATATTTTTAGGTACTGCCAAACTTGTTCTCAAAGTTTTTTGTAGCAATTGTCATTAGCAATGCAGACAATTCCCATGGCTTTTCATCCTCACTAATACTTTTAATTCTTCGTTTTTTGGCCAGTTATGCAGGTATATTTTTAGCTTTAAATGTAGCAATGCCTATGATGGTAAAGACTAGAAAAAGAGAAAATGATATAATTCTCTAGCCTTAAGAGTTTCACCTATTTTTCAGATTCTTGCCAATAATAACCTTAAATAATAAAAACAAGGGATATTCCTTGAGAGTGCAAGGCAGTCACTTCTAAAGTAAAGCAGAAATAATTAGCTGCTTGGGAAGACTAAAATTAAGGGAGGCAGATCTTTTAAATGAATAACAATTAACACTGACATTTAAGTTTTACTACGTACACTGAGTATCTTTCATTTACCCATTTAGACCCACCTTATCCTTCCCTATCATTATTAACAAGACATCCACAGGACCCATTGCCTCTGGCTTCTGATTGTATTCAGCTACTGGAGAGCTCCAGCAGAAAATAGGAAGAAGAAAACTACCTCTTGCAGGAAACTAAGACCGGCCTGTGTTCTAGAGGTGCCACTCCTCTCCAGGCATCTCTCTCCACAGGACCCTCTCATTTTGGGTTCCAGTAACCCCTTACTCCCCTCATTCCTTCAGGCCTAGGGATGGTAGTGATTTTGTTATTTCAAACTCTAAGGTAATGGAGCTTCCCTTACACCCTTGATAACTTTATAGCTTATTCGGCTTTGTTGAGTTATTCTAATTTGCATATGGCATCTGTTTCCTGTTGGGACACTGACTGATATACAACTATAGTGATCCTCAAACTTTAGTGTGTATTAAAGTCACCTGGCAGACTTGTTAAAGCAGAGATTGCTGAATAACACCTCTGTAGTTTCTGATTCAAGAGGTCTGGATTGGGACCTGAAAATTTATGCCTGTAACAATTTTCCAGTTGATTCTCAGAGACTACACTTTATGAGTCACTCTACTACTACTCTATCATGTCTCAGACTCAATGGGACTTAGCCACTGTTGGTCTAGGAGAAGGACCAGAATCTATTATAGTCCTGAGTTCCTTTGAGGAAAAAGTATTGGGTGAGTGTGAGAATACGCCAGAAGCCCTAGAACCTTAAGATCAAGGGAGAAGATTATAAAACATCTTAGGTGTTAACAGGAATACTCTATCTCTGGTTTCAGTAAGCAGAAGAACAAACAAAAGCTATTTCGTTGATTTAGCTTTTTTCTTCCTAAAAATACATTAAATCTAGTTTGGTTGGAAAATTTTATATACAATTTTCTTTGGAAGCAAACAGTAGCATGTTAAACTATATAGCTTGAGAAATATTATTAATTTTCTTCTCTAAATGGCAAGTAGAATAAGGAGAATGTAAAAGAAAATGTCCAGGTTTTAAAAGGCTATATAGATCTCTTTAATTGATTGTAAAATAGTGGGAGGGAGCCAATATTCCAATATTAATTGAGCACCTACTATTTGCCAGTCTCTTATAAACATTAACTCCTTTTATCCTTCCATAGAAATCAAAGTAATAGATAGATAAGGACACAGAGAGAAACATGAGAAGTTAAATAGCTTGTCCAATTTTCATAGCTCATGATAAAGTTAGTATTGAAACTGAATGCCTATCTCCAATGTCTACAATTTCCCCACTAAGCCACACTGGTCCCAAAACAGAACACAAAGATTGTCATGGATGCTATACTGCCCTCAGGACTGAGCATGGCCTGCTGACAGCTCTCAGCCCTCAGTCGCTGCTCTTGGCTGGAAAGGACTACTTCGCTAGGCTGCCTCTACTCACTGAAGAGTTTACTGAGGTTGCGTAAAGTTCTCAACCCATTGGCAGACTACAGCCCAACTATTCCCTCTGCCTACTTCTGCTTCCCTTCCATGATGGCTAATCCAGAGAACATTCCCTAATAAATTGTCTGTATGCTAATTTCCATCTCAGTGACTGTTTCTCAGAAAATCTAGCCTGTGGCAAAGATAGCCTCTTTTGGTCATTTAAATTGATAAGAAAACAAGGAATGGCTCATAGAACCATAAGATGGTCAATAATTTGAATGCTCAGAGTTCCATTTAAAAATGTGAACAGTGATTTAACTGAAAAGGTCAATAGCTCCTATACTGACTTGAATATTGATGGATTTCTAACATAAGAAACAAACACAGAAAAATTTGGGACAAAGTGGGATCCTTAAGAATACATGAATATGCATTTTTTTTGCCTTATCTCTCTTGTCCTCCCCTCTCACTTCCACCCTCCTCCTCCCTCTCTAATGCTATTCTCATGTCTTTTTTCTTTCTCTCTCCTTCTTGTATCTCTCCCTCTTTCTAATCCTCTCTCTTTTTCTATAGTCATGTGCCTTGTGTTTCAGAGAAGATAGTTTATTCTCCCCTATATCAGCTTTTAAATGGAGTCTCAGCATTTACCACCGTCACTTTGATTGAGGTTCTCTTCTTGCTCCAGCTTATTAAATTCTGAAAACAATCATTCTCTTTGTGTTGGGGTAGCAGCAACATTATTAGCTTTTTTTCCCCTGAGATTCCTAATCGCTTTTCCTAACTCCCTTAGTCAACCTTACAAACCTGAGGAAGTGTTGTAAATTCTAAAGTTGCACTTAAGGAAAATTAATTTGAATCCTGTGGGTAGGTGCTTACTTCTCTAACATGATTGGGACCAGTAGTTGTTCAGTTAATCAAAAACCCAGTTTATAGTTAGGACATACATCTTAAACATTTTAACTTAAAACTACGAATGCATGTTTATTTGCCACTACATATATTCATCTTTTGTTGGGGAGCTAAGGTCTTTCTATTAAGTGAAGATCAAATGATCAGAGTTCTACATCATCTTTCTTGAACAAAATCTGTAATGTGTCATCTTCAGTTTCCAGTTTCACTTACTTTAAGGTGGAGCAAAAACATAATGACACTTGTGAAGCAACCTGAACAAGGAAATTCCCCTGTGAACACACCATCTTTTTTTTTTTTTTTTTTTTTTTTTTTTTTTTTGAGACGGAGTCTCGCTGTGTCGCCCAGGCTGGAGTGCAGTGGCCGGATCTCAGCTCACTGCAAGCTCCGCCTCCCGGGTTTACGCCATTCTCCTGCCTCAGCCTCCCGAGTAGCTGGGACTACAGGCGCCCACCACCTCGCCCGGCTAGTTTTTTGCATTTTTTTTAGTAGAGACGGGGTTTCACTGGGTTAGCCAGGATGGTCTTGATCTCCTGACTTCGTGATCCGCCCGTCTCGGCCTCCCAAAGTGCTGGGATTACAGGCTTGAGCCACCGCGCCCGGCCAACACACCATCTTTTACAGTGTTCTCATCCAGAGCCAATATGGCAAGAACTATTTAAAATAACCCGTTTCGAGCAAGATGGCCGAATAGGAACAGCTCCAGTCTCCAACTCCCAGCGCGAGCGACACGGAAGACCGGTGATTTCTGCATTTTCAACTGAGGTACTGGGGTCATCTCACTAGGGAGTGCCGGACAATCGGTGCTGGTCAGCTGCTGCAGCCTGACCAGCGAGAGCTGAAGCAGGGCGAGGCATCACCTCACCTGGAAGCGCAAGGGGGAAGGGAATCCGTTTTCCTAGCCAGGGGAACTGAGACACAACACCTGGAAAATCGGGTAACTCCCACCCCAATACTGCGCTTTAAGCGAACAGGCACACCAGGAGAGTGTATCCCACACCTGGCCGGGAGGGTCCCACGCCCACGGAGCCTCCCTCACTGCTAACACAGCAGTCTGCGGCGATCTATCCGCAGGGCAGCGGCAAGGCTGGGGGAGGGGCGCCCGCCATTGCTGAGGCTTAAGTAGGTAAACAAAGCCGCTGGGAAGCTCGAACTGGGTGGAGCTCACAGCAGCTCAAGGAAGC
>NW_016816568.1:520546-527743 GCF_001698545.2 Rhinopithecus bieti
ACTTAAAGTATAATAAAAAATAATAATAAAATAAAATAAAATAAAATAACCCATTTCTTTTTGGCATTTCCAAAGTATGCCACTTAGAATCCATAGAAACAAGGCCTCTTTAAAACTTGTATTTCATTGGTTTGTTTATATCTAATTAAACATCATAATTTCAATATTAGTTGAAATTTTGTGCAATTACATAATTATGTACATATTATATACAATTAGTACAGTTGGCACTAACACATTTGGCAGCAAGCACAACTAACTCTTTTTTAGTAAGCATACAACCCAACTGGAAGCCACAGAAGAACGTGCGCTGGCCAGAGAGTAGCCACTTAGCCATGAGCACCTAGTATGCTATGGACATCCATCAGTATGATTACGGAGAGAATGGAAAATGAGAGTTAATCTAGCAAGGTGGCTAATTCAAAGTTGGTCAAAAGAGCTCCTACTCAGTTTCCAAACCCAAAAGGATGACTGAATTATTCTCAAGTTGTCAGAGTTCCCTGGCAATTAATTCATTTACTTTCTTAAACAGTGATTTAATTTTTATATTTTCCATCCAATGCCCTTTCTCCAATCTACCTGCCAGTAGTACCTATTGCTTCTAAGATATTGTGGAAGAATCATGTTTTATGTGATCATCACCATATTATATATTTTCATAGAATGAATACTTAAATAATTAAGTAGTGACACAACCTTGGGGAGCAGGAGGAAAGCACAAGGTTTTTGGAGTGGCTTTGAGTGTCTGGACTGAGACTTTTAAATATTTCTTTCTCCAACTCATCAGCACATTTTAAAAGTCACTGGTTCAACAACAACAACAACAACTAAGCCAGAGTATGTATGTGTATTTGTGTGGGAGTGAGGGGATATGTTATGCTTGTGGGGCCAAGTCCAGAAGAAAAATGCAATCATTATACATTAAAGACAATCTCTGAATCCTTTCAATAAATGCCAGTGCATCTGAGTGGCTTGTTGGGCTTTGATATACCTCTCTTCACTTACCAGGAATTAGAGATGAACTCATAAACTAATTGTAGCTCATACAAGATTGCCCTATCACTAAATACGATTTTACTACAGTCAAGTATCATCATTTTAGAAAATATTTTTTCTCAAGAAATCAAGGTAACCAGTTTCAAAACAATAAACACTAATCAAAATTTTGATTTGGAATTAAGAATGAAAATATTTAAAGTAAATTTTTGAAGTATTAATATAATTCTTCTCTCTGAAAGAACTATACAGGAGCTATGAGAGATGAATGTTGTCTTCAATTTATTCTGTCTTTTTACAGTGAAATAATAATAGAATCTCAATGTAAAGGTGTATTTGATATTATTTATCATTTGTAAGTACAGGAAGAGGCTCCGAGAGGTGTAGTAACTCAGCAAAGGTTATTCACCTTTATAATGATAAACCAGAATTAAAATTCTAGTTTCTTGACATAGAATCCACATTTTACCAACAACTTGTATCCCTACTTATTATCACAACACAATATATCCATCAATACATTCTACTAAAAAAACCCTTAGAAGGTCTTGGTTTAGATTTTTTTAAATTTACAGCTAAATTATATTGTATTTGACATCAATAAATGATTATAATGCTAAAAGAAGAAATAATTTTAACTTCTCAGAGCTGCAGAATGTAAAAAGAATTCTAATGTATGTATTAGTCAGTGCACTCTAGTTTTTTTTTGTGCTAACAAACACCCTCATAATGTCAGTGGCTTAACATAACAAATATTAGTGCCAGTGTTACACATACTGGAGGCTGGTGGAAGCTTCACCATCTTGTAGTTGCATAATCTGCATGAATATGTGGGATCAGATGTTGTAAATAAAAATGTCTCACTCTGAGGATAAAAGACTGGAGATTGCACATAGGCTTTCAAAGCCTCACTTAGAAAGTGTCATGTTGTGAGAGAGTCAGGAAGCATAAAGGAACAAGTAAAATATTTGATGAGCATTAATGTCTCTATCTCATTTTTAACTTATTATGCATCTTCTACTTACAGAGTATAAGATGGTATTGCATAGAGTCTGTTTTAGCTAAGTCTTTAGCTAACCATATTCATGAATTCACGAATATGGTCTTTTGACCCTGGTTACATTGCCTGCATTTCCCCGTGGTTTATGTATAATACACACCAAATACGAGTTCATCCATTTCTCCATTATCTGAAGACAATCTTAGTATAAAAAATTTGAAATATCTGATTAATTTTTATATTGATTACATGTTGAAATGCTATTTTGGATATGCTGGGTTACATAAAGTACATTATTCTAATTAATTTTATCCCTTTACTTTTTTCAATGTGACTCTTAAGAACTGTGAAGGTCTGAGTTTTTAATCCTACTTTCCGGCTAACAAGTGAACCTGCCACATTTTCATGGATGCTGACAGAAGACATGATTCTCCTGGGTCAGAAATAAAGGAATGTATTACCCATGCTACCGCCAACAACATGAGCTTTGTATTTGGAAACAATCAGTTCCCATTGTTCCTCCAAGTCCTTTGGGAGCAATGCAGAGCAGCCCAAGTGGGCTGTGTGCGTGCAGTTTGCTCATTTAACAGTTGAGGGAATGAAAATCTTTTATGATGAGCTAGAAGGAAACCTACCTGACTTCTGCATTGGAGAGAGACATTATTATACCAGACAACAAACATCTACACTTTCTTCCAGAGTGACACACTATCTCTATCTTCCAAAGTTCTTTTTTATACAAACATCCTTAAAAGACAGACAAGAACAAAAGGGTAATTACTGCCTTGCCCGTAAGAAACATGAGATATCATAGATAATTAGCTCCCAGGAGAGGCTACTAGAAAATTAAAAATCACATACGTGGCTTGCATTATGTTACTTTTGGACAGAACTGTTCTTAATCTTTCTTCCAATTGTATGAGCTGCTTAAACTAAAAATGTTCCTTTGCAGTTATGTAAACAGCAATCCCTCACCCTATGTTAAAGTCAGACCCTGTGGTATCCTTTTACCCGATGAAAGCAATTATGGTTTTAAAACATTGTCTCCTATGTGATTTATTAAACTATAAATGTGATAGGTGAATTTGTTAATGAACCACAGAAATATTAGTAAAAAATTACTACTTTGGGGAATCTTGTCTCCTTATGTTATTCACTAGCACAGTAGTAGAGAGAGGTAAGAAACTTTTTAATATTTAGCATATCTCCTCCCTTTCTCAGTTTCCAGATCATCCCAAAATATAAAGTTAAGTCAGAGCTTACAAGAATCCAAGGGGGAGAGAGAGGAGCTGCAAGCTCTCCAAATGCATTACTTTCAAGTAAGGCAAACTGACAAAACATAGCAAAAATAATCTCTCCCCAAATACAACCCACAGGAAAGCTCTAGAGAACATGCATGTATTGTCTGAAATTATGCACTGTTAAAGGAAATAGATTAAACTTGATGAAAGCAAGGAAAAGCAGGCTGTACATACAGAATTGCTCTGGAGATTTCTTGTTTGTTGGGTACTATACCAGTTCCACCATCCATCCCTGGAGAGAGCAAATTCACAGAGCCTAAAGGGGAGACTAAAAAGGACTCTTTTTGACCTTGGATAGTATTTCATCCCTTAAAGACTTAAGAAAGACTTGACATTTGGAAAAAAGTCGTCAACAGTGAGGGGGCACTCACATGCCTCTACCACAGGTAAAAGAATGAGGTTAATAAGCTTGTCTCATGACTGTCAGGTTCTGTCACAATTGTCCCTAGTCTTGAAAATATAGCCATAGGAGATTGCAATAAGTACATTGATATGGTTTGGCTCTGTGTTCCCACCCAAATGTCATGTCGAATTATAATCATATAATCCCCAGGTGCTGAGGGCAGGACCTTGTGGGAAGTGATTGGATTATGGGAGCAGTTTCCCCAATGCTGTTCTCTTGATAGTGAGTTCTCACGATATCTGATGGTTTTATAAGTGCTTGACAGTTTTTCCTGTACACACTCTCTCTCACCTGCTGCCATGTAAGACGTGCCTGCTTCTCCTTCTGCCATGACTGTAAACTTCCTGAGGCCTCCCAGCCATGTAGAACTGTGAGTCAATTAAACCTCTTTCCTTTATAAATTGCCCAGTCTTGGGTATTTATGGCAGTGCAACAACAAACTAATATGTATATTTATAAAATTCTACAACATACATTTAAGGAAACAATTGAAGTTAAATTTACTTACTCCTTTCGTAGCTTTGTGGATGTTGGAATTGTCTGAGGATTTCAGCAGGGCATTTGAACCCGTAGCCAGGACTCTGCTATTCGATCCCATGAGAAGGGACCTAGCACTGTGAGAAACACATTTCCCCTTTTAATACTGTAGCTGATTTTTTAAAAGGGAAAACAAAAAGTATTATTTTTTTTTTACATAGTTAGAAGAGGAAAAGAGACCTATTGGCAGGAAGTAAGCAATACAATGTAGTTTTTTTAACACCTGTTGTGGTTATTTATATGATAACCAAATTTACCAAATACCAAATTATATAATGACTAATTTACTAAGGCTCAAATTACAGTGTCCAGTATGATAGATATATTTGCAAATATGGAGATAACAAGACAGCTGTATGAAATTTGGAACATGCCTGAGCAAATAATATTAACAAAGAACAAAACTTTATCATCCAAACTTAGAGCAAATAACTTTCAGATATTTTCTAGAAAATTTATTTAGCATGTCTGCAAATTTTACATTGATTTACAAAACTTTTCAGAATCAGAATCAGCATTCAAGAATTCTGTATTTTGGTACATAATTTCAGTCCTCTCAATAATTGACTCTTAGGCTCATATAATAGCAAGAGTTCTTTTATGACTGAACTGATTATAGTTCTGTTCATTACTAGCTTTTTGAAAAATCTCAAGCAAACCTCTTAACCACTCTGCCTCAGTTTCTTTCCTTTGTGAAATGAACAATAATAATTCCTATCCATAAAGTTAGGGTGAAGATACTGATTGCAACAGTAAAAATTGTTGACTCCATTTTACATAGGACTTTTTTTGCCTGTCATATCTTCTCTTTCTTCCTGTGGTCACTGCCCTTGTTAAGGTTCTTATCATAAATCATTGTGGACGATTTATTAGAGGAGGGGAAAGCCAGATGTTTCCTAGATAAATAATTCAATAGTGATGTTGTCAACCATGTAGAGAATGCTCACCTCTCAGCATCTAAGCTAGTAAACAACGGCTGTCCTTCAGATACCATTCTCTCTCTAGAACCGCCATACATTTGTATTTGCTGGGCCCCTCCATAGTACATTTACTTTTCTCTCTCCTTTACTCCTTAGAAATCTTTTTCATAGTGATGTCAAAAGTTTTCATCTCTTTTGGGAAACTTTTTCGAATCATCCAGCAGCTACAGATTCCTTTCTCTTGCTTCTTGACCTGCTGCTTCCCACATTCCTGTTGTAGTACCTGTACTTCGTATTATAATTGTTTACAAGTTCATCTCCTGGTCCTCAAGGACAGGGCTGTGCTTTTCACATCTTAATGCCCTCAGCACAGCAAACAATTCCAGGCATGTGATATAGATTCTATAGATTCTATAAATGCATACCAAAAACATGAATGGTAGGATAATGAGTTAGATTTGTTTTCTTGAGTATGAATGAAGAGATGCTAATTATGCAGTTACAAACATGAATCGGGAACACAAGGGAAAGGACATTGAGACAAGCACATAGATATGAATGTGGGATTTATTTGGGTCACCGAGAAAGAATGGTTGTCAGAAAAAAATAAAGATGAATTCAGTCATCTTATAGAAACCAAGAGGAACAAATGTGCCAGATGGAGGAAGTTGTTAATAGTGTCAAGTAAATCTACTTCCTTATTTATAAAATGTGAAATATAACACTTAATACATAGGAATATGTTGAGAACTAGATGAGATAATATATGGAAAATGCTTAAAGCAATGCCAGGAACAAAATGGTTACCGAATAATCATTTCAAAATAAAATACAATAATAATTGCAATGACAAAACTAGATTTGGCAATTAGGAAGTAAATATATTGTAATGACCACCATAGGAACAGCCTCATTAGAAAGGAAGGGGCAGAAGCTTAATTTCTGCAGGGTGAGCAATAAAAATGGAATGGAAAAATAAAACAGCAAGTGGATACTTTCCACTTAAAAACTACGTTGATGACGGATAGGAGAGAGCTTAGGAGCATCTGGAGCAGACAATATTGTGTAAGAAATGTTAGGTTGTAGAAAATGAGACTTTTGAGCATGTACATAGCTGAAGAGAAGGAGCCAATAGAGAGGAAGAAATATTAGATCAGGGGAGGACAGAAAAGAAGGAGCTATGGAGGAGTCCACACAGCATGGCATTCATGGAAAATTAAGGGAGGTTATGGGGGTTCTCCCTTTTCCACAGGATGGGAGATGAGGTTTCCTGATAAACAAAGGGCTTAGGAGTAGTTCAGGAGTTTAAGAGAAGTCATGAATGTGTTGAGTAGTCATGAGAATGAGAACAGAAGCTGCTAAGTGAGAATGGAAGAAAAAGAGATAAATTATTAAACTGCATTTGTGACTGTCAGTCCTTGCTTGCTCTGGTTTTGCCCATCTGATCACAAAAACTGCCTGCTATCCGCAAGGTTAGTCCCTCATCACTGGGAGTTCCTTTTTTCCTACCGGAAAATAGAGGTGAGTCCAGAGATGATCTGTTGTTGCCCAGAGCCAACATCAGCAATGGGCAGAATGCTGGGCACTGAAAGAATTAATCCATTGCCGCCCACAGAAATGAGCCAAGTGGAAACATTTCCGGTGGGTCAAACAAAACCAAGGTTAACATTACCTGGATTCAAAGCATGGAATTAAAAAAAAAAAAATTAAGGTTATTTTAATTTAAATGTTATAACCTGGTATCTTGAATATGAAGTTCCAGGCCTCTGGAAGGTGATACAAGAAATCAACCTGACGGCGTCAAAAATCATTTCTAACCATAATTACAGGAAAGTAATTTTCATGTCTTTTGCTGCTTTCAAGTCATTTTAGTTTTCAGCAAAAGCTCTGCCACCAGAGTTAAGGTCCTCAGTTCTTCTGCCTCCTTTCCATAATAACTTTCTCATGCTCCCACTACACCCCATCCAACCAACTTCAACCAGGGAAGATTAAGGAAGAGTCTTTCTTTAAGTCTGTCTCTCCTTTTTTTTTTTTTTTTTT
>NW_016816568.1:527990-541197 GCF_001698545.2 Rhinopithecus bieti
TTTTTTTTTTTTTTTTTTTTTTTTTTTTGCTTGTTTTTTTCAAGTTCCAATGTCAGTAGTACCCAACTAATTAAATTCAAGGTAAGGTTTTTGAGAAATTCTTAATGGATGAAATAAGGTAGGTTTATAAGGAGACTGTGACCTGCACAAGGAGTAATCTCCCTATCCAGACATTCAAAAGGCCCAGGGTTCCTTCTCAGGTGCATCCAGACATTGGTTCACCACCACAGGCCCAGGAACTTAGCCCGCTTCCCTGTCCTTTCTGGGGGACCAGTACCCTCTCTCTGACTTGGATTTCTGGGCTATCCCCCCATAACAGGATATAAAACAGGTCACATTCTTTTCAACTCTTCCCACCTTCATCTCTTCTACCCATTTTCCTCATCCTTTCTTTGCTCCCATTAAAGACTCGTACCAGATATAATTACTTTTAAGTGTCATACTACTTAACATCAATAGGCAAATAGACAGGAGGTGATCAACATAATGAATCAAGGGGTGACACATTTTAAGGTATCTCACAGAGTTCTTACAATGTGTGTCCCTGCTCTGTAATTCATGACTCACGGGTTGAGGTAGTAACTGGAAGCATTTGGGCTACAGCTCTGTGCTTTGGTTCTCTCAAGTCTACGTAGATGCCGAAAATCACCCAACTAGAGTGCAGAGCAAGGCCTTCATCTCAGGTCTACCAGGCTCCAAAGCCCATTTCATAACAGTTTTGCTGTTTTGGTCCAAGCAGAGATTGAAGACCTGCCAAGCTATATGACCTTCATTTACCTGATAAGCATTGTCTAAATTTATCTGATAGTTTTTATTCTTGAGGATGGAATATTATCATAACTTTCACATATTTTTCTTCTCCAGATTATTTGTTAAAATTATTAATAGAGATCCAACTATATCCTGGTGTGGGTCTCCTAATAACCTTCATATTGAAGTGCCTCTGACCTTACATGTTGAAGGTTGACCTTCCAGTGTCAAGGCATCTTGGGGTTGTACTAGAAAACCATAGAACACTCCCATGAGCCCTCACTTTTCTTTGGTCCAACTAAGTGACTCATCTGTATGAAAATACACAAGTGGGCAGGGATAGGGAGAGACTGAAAGCTCTTCTATCTTTCCAATACTTAGAAGAACATTGGGCTGGTTTTATGCATTAGTTTAATATTTGCTGCTGTAATAAATTACACAAATGTGGAATCTTAAAAGAATACAAATCTGACCATTCTCTAGGTTAGAAGTCCAACAAGAATCTCATTGAACTAAAATCAACATGGTGGCAGGGCCAGGTTCCTTTCTGGAGTCTCTGCCTCTTTCCTCCACTTCTAAGAACCTTTGTGATTACACTGAACCACCAGGATAATCCAGAATAATCTATTTTAAGGTCAGCTGATTAGCAACTTTAATTCCATCTGCAACCTTAATTCTCCTTTGCCATGCAAGCTAACATAGGTACAGGTCCTATGAATTAAGACACAAACATCTTTGGAGGCTATTTTACTGCTTACCACACTCTTGTTTAGGACTCACACATGAAGAATAAGACCCATGATTTGAGAAGGGGCAAAGGCAATATGAGGCTGTCCAAAAGGGAGAATTCTTGGAGCAGAAGCTTGAAGCCAGAGCATCTCTCCTCTCCCCTTCCTATCTCTCCTCCTCTCTTATAAGACTGTAAGGCAATATTTTAGCCAAGAGTATTCTTATAGAGGCAGAAAGCCAGAGAAAAGAAAGGATGTCCTTCAGCTGGAGGCAGGTAGAGTTGCCAGTAGGTACTTGAAACCAGGGCAGATCATTTAGAGCGCTAATCTTTCTCACCAGTTAACAGTCGTTGCTATTTATCTTTCAGGGTTTTGTAGAGATCCAGTGGGATAGTGGATGCAAGGTGATTAGCATACTGCCCTATCCCTTTCTGGACTGCCCTATTTGTGCAGTTTTGTTATTCGTTTCAGACTTGTCCAAGGACAATCAATCAATCAATAAAAGATGTTTCTGTAGTATTTGTTTCCCAGAATTTTAATGATGGAAAAGAGAGAGCAGGATTTAAATACCTGGTTCACAGGCAATAAACTATAAAATTGTTAATTGATTACAATGACCCAGGACTTATTTATTTAGACATCATTATTGATATTTGAGAGGATACCAAAAGAAAAAAAGTTTTCTATACACTTAAAGAAAGTTCCCTGACAAAAGAAATGTGCAGAATCTTTAGGAAAGGCTGCGTGTCATGAAAACAGGTGTTTAATCATAATTCTTACTGGCAAGCATCTAAAATTAAATCATGCAGAGTTAGTAATGTTAAAAACTATAATATTCTTCAATTATTATAATAATACCTTACCTTAAGCAAATGTGCTACAAGTTCCAAAGCACTTCAATTTTCATTAGTTCACCTTAAATGCAGATATAGTTTTTGTCCCAACATCATTTCCAGTTGGCTCCTAAATTGGTTTATTTATGCTACTTAGCCCTTGGAATTAATCAACCATTCTGCCTAAACAAATAGAGTATTCCTGATATAATTAGTCCAGATAGTATGGAGTAATATGGGATTTAACATGAAAAATACAGACCGTCCTAAGAAATGTCAGACTTATCAGAACACACCTTCCACCCCTCCTCATTTAACATTTTATAATATATGCTACAGGCCAGGCATGGTGGCTCATGCCTGTAATCCCAGCACTTTGGGAGGCTGAGGCAGGCATATCACTTGAGGTCAGGAGTTCCAAACCAGCCTGGCTAATATGGTAAAACCCCATCTCTACTAAAAATAGAAAAATGAGCCAGGCATAGTGGCTTATGCCTGTAATCCCGGCTACTCAGGAGGCTGAGAAAAGAGAATCACTTGAATCCAGGAGGCAGAGGTTGCAGTAACCCGAGATCATGCACCTGCACTCCAGCCTGTGTGTCACAGTGAGACTCTGTCTCAAAAAAATATATAGTAATAAATGCTACAATTCCTAATTAGATAAAAGTTCTACACAACAACATCTGTGCTCACAGACTTAGAATTTTGAAGGCAGGGTAAGAACTTGCTGTGATATTGCTAACTCCACTTGCTAGAATAGGAATCCTCTAACAGGGACTTCATATACAATGAACCATAAGGGATACTGTCTCTGCTGAACCAGCTTACCACTGACTGTGACTGCCTCTTTCAGCATGGAGCTGATGGAACAGACTCTTCTCTGTGA
Organism: Rhinopithecus bieti; assembly: GCF_001698545.2. Classification (NCBI taxonomy): domain Eukaryota; kingdom Metazoa; phylum Chordata; class Mammalia; order Primates; family Cercopithecidae; genus Rhinopithecus; species Rhinopithecus bieti. The sequence continues at coordinate 531,188 of NW_016816568.1, forward strand.
GTTACAGTTGAACTGAGCTGGACCTGGATCCTATGACCAACCTGTAACATGAGTTCAGTTTCCTTTTCCCTAACCCAAGAACAGTCAGTATTATGCTGCAGCCCTCTTACTCTCCATCATTAATACTCTGTATATATTCACAGAATACACACATGGAATCTGTGTCATACACATTTTTCCTGTGTGAGGAAAAATGGCTGGGTGTGAGGAAGACAGTTGGAGTGGGAATGAGGAACCAAGATTTCCTGCTTCGTGTTGAATCTGAGCTCTTCTTTGAGTTGTACCAGCGTAAGAAATATTTTAAATCCATTTTGTCTGAAAGTATTCACTCTGTACTCAGAAGGAGTATCTCAGAATGCCACTGTCTAACAGCGTCATACCCAGTCTTACAAGGGTGAAGTCTAGACAATCACACATTACAATTTAAAGCATTTAAATAATCACTTAAAATAATGTTTCACAAATGGCCAACATGAATGTTGTTTACTAGCAAACTATACATCTTTTTTTTTAAATTACCTTAACATTTAAAATTCTGAATAGCTTATACGAAAGACATTTAGACTACTGGATAATGTTGCTAATTGTGTCTCTTGTCCTGTTGCAATAGCTGAATTCTTACACATACTACGTGTCTAAGCTATGAGCACACTGCAAACATGCATACACACATATGAATGTGCACATAAACAGTTTTTCATAATGGCATTTCCCTCAGCCATTAGTTTGTCACATGGACCAAAGTATTCAATTTTACATGAAATGGGATCTATAGGTAAGTATTCAGAAATTTTCTCATCAGTCCCTAGGATAACCTCTTTAAACAATGTAAACGATTACACCTAAAATACATTTATTTTTAGAATAACTATCTACCTCTAGACCATTCAGATGTAGCCATTAACAATGTTTTTCTATTCTCCCCTATTTTAAACTTACCTGACAATGAAGTGTCTTACTTGTTTTTAATTTTTTTAATTAAAGAAAAGTGAGAACTCTATTGTAGAGAGTTTTCTAAAAACACTTAGAGTCAATAAGCTGATACAACTTTCCCAGGATCTACTCTGAAAATGTATAACCAACAGGAAAGTCGGCCTGAGAGATGTAAACGAGTCACCACCAGCCTCACCCAGTGACCCTTGGCAGGGCCAAGGATGGACCTCCGGCTCTCGAGTCCAGTCCTGCTCACCGCTTGGTGCTGCCGCCCTCTGCCCTTTTGTTTCTGATAAAGTTTAAGACACTTCCTGTCTAAACCACATGTGGTTATAGTTCCATGATCCCGATAGTAACACTGAAAAAGAAAAGAAAGAAAAGAAAAGAAAAGAAAGTGAGTGGACTCTGTTAAAAGTCAACCAGGATGTTAGAAATTCCTCTCCACTGACTAATCATCTTTCTGCTATTGAACCTTCCTGTCTTTAAGAAATCCTATTTGCGTCACACCATAAGTGAAATTCCAGACAGTGATGCCTTTCATAATGAAACAAAAAAACTTAGCAGGGACAGAAGGCACTCATGTGAAAGTTTACTGTTTATCAGTGTAATTCTGGAGTTGTGAATTTTTTTGTCAAATTCCCTAGCACCTAAATAGGCAATTTGAGAATAGCATTTGTTCTCACCAAAATACTATTTGCACACACAATCTTTGTACAAGTTATTTTTTAAAACTCTAAATCTAAGTTTGTTGAGTAAAATATTGCTTGAAGTTGACAGAATTTCAGATGAAGGCTGATTTTCATTTTGTTACATTGGAAACTTTTTTCATAACAGCTTTATTGTGATAAAGTTCATATACCATAAAATGTACCCATTTAATGTGTTTTAGTATATTCACAGAATTGTGCAACCGTTACCACAGTCAGTTTCACCAAATTCTAATTACCCAAAAAGAAAACCTTGTACCCTTTAGCTATCACTCCACAATTGCCTCACAACAACCAACAATCTCCCCTGCCTCTGCTCTAAACAACTACTCATCTACTTTCCGTCTCTAAAAAGTTGCCATTCTGGAAATTTCATATAAATAGACTAGTATAATACATGGTCTTTTCCGACTGTATTATTTCCTTTTTTTAAATTTTTAACTCTTTTATTTTAGGTTCAGTGTCCATGTGCAGGTTTGTTATATGGGTAAAATTGTGCCATAGGAGTTTGTTGTACAGATTATTTCATTATCTAGGTACTAAGCCTAGTACCTGATAGTAATTTTTTTCTGTTCTTCTCTCTCCTCTGATCCTGTACCCTCTGGTATGTCCCCAGTGTCTCTTGTTCCATTCTTTGTGTCCATGGGTTCTCATTGTTTAGCTGCCACTTATAAGTGAGAACTTGGTTTTTGTTCCCACATTAGTTTGCTAAGGATAACGGCCTCCAGCTCCATTTATGTCCCTGCAGAGGACATGATCTCATTCTTTTTTATGGCTTCATAGTATTCCATGGTTTATATGTACCACATTTTCTTTATCCAGTCTACTATTGACGGGCATTTGGGTTGATTCCATGTCTTTGCTATTGTTAATAGTGCTGCAATGAACATACTTATGCATGTGGATCTTTATGACAGAATGATTTCTATTCCTTTGGCTATATTCTCAGTAATGGGATAGCTGGGTCAATTGGTAGTTCTGTTTTCAGCTTTTGAAGGAATTGCCACACTGCTTGCCATAATGGTTGAACTAATTTACACTCCCACCAACGGTGTACAAGCATTCCCTTTTCTCAACAATCTCTCCAGCACCTGCTATTTTTTGTTTTTAATGATAGCCATTCTGGCTGGTGTGAGATTCTATCTCATTGTTGTTTTGATTTGCATTTCTCTAATGATGATATTGAGCTTTTTTTTTCATATGCTTGTTAACCTTCTGTGTCTTCTTTTGAAAAGTGTCTATTCATGTCCTTTGCCTGCTTTCTAATGGAGTTGGTTTTTTTGTGTGTAAATTTGTTTAGTTTCCTTATTGCTGCTGGACATTAGACTTGTCAGATGCATAGTTTGCAGATATTTTCTTCCATTCTGTAGATTGACTGTTTACTCAGTTGATAGTTTCTTTTGCTGTGCAGAAGCTCTTTAGTTTAACTAGATCCCATTTATCAATTTTTGCTTTTGTTGCAATTGCTTTTGGTGTCTTCATCATGAAATCTATGTCCAGTGCAGACTTATTTCTATGCTCTCTATTCTGTTCCATTGGTCTGTGTGTCTGTGTTTGTACCTGTACCATGCAGTTTTGGTTACTGTAGCCCTGTAGTATAGATTGAAGTCAGGTAGTGTGATGCCTCTGATTTGTTCTTTTCTATTAGTTGCCATTCTAGACATTTGCCTTGGCTATTCTAGCTCTTTTTTGGTTCTATATGAATTTAAAAATATTTTTTCTAGTTCTGTGAAGAAAGTCATTGGTAGTTTGATAAGAGTGCCACTGAATCTATAAGTTGCTTTGGATTGTATGGCCATTTTAATGATACTGATTCTTCTGATCCATGAGCATGAAATGTTTTCTATTTGTTTGTGTCATCTCCAATTTATTTGATCAGTGTTTTGTAATTCTTATTGTAGAGATCTTTCACTTTCCTGGTTAACTGTATTCCTAGGTATTGGCAGTTGGGAATGGGATTGCATTCCTGATTTGGCTCTCTGCTTGACTGTTAGTGTGGAGGAATGTTAGTGATTTTTTTACATTGATTTTGCATCCCAAAACTTTGCTGAAGTTGTTTATAAACTCAAGGAGCTTTTGGGCAGAGATTATGGAGTTTTCTAGATACAGGCTCATGACATCTGCAAACAGGGATAGTTTGACTTCCTCTCTTCCTATAAGGATGGCCTTTCCTTGTCTTGCCTGATTGCTCTGTCCAGGCCTTCCAATACTATGTTGAATAGGAATGGTGAGGGAGGGCATCCTTGTCTTGTGCCAGTTTTCAACGAGAATGCTTCCAGCTTTAGCCATTCAGTGTTATGTTAGCTGTGGTTTTGTCATAGACAGCTCTTATTATTTTGAGGTATGTTCCTTCTGTACCTACTTTGTTGAGAGTTTTTAACCTGAAGAGATGTTGAATTTTATCAAAACCCTTTCCAGCATCTATTGAGATGATCATATGGTTTTTGTCTTCAGTTTTGTTTAGATGATGAATCACGTTTATTGATTTGTATATGTTGAACCAGCCTTGCATCCCAGAGGTAAAGCCTATTTGATCATGATAGATTCGCTTTTTGATGTGCTGCTGGATTTAGTTTGCTAGTATTTTGTTGATAATTTTTGCATCAATGTTTACCAAGGATACTAGCCTGAAGTTTTCATTTTTTGTTGTGTCTCTGCCAGGTTTTGCCATGATGCTGCTAGCCTCATACATTTAGTTGTGGAGGACTCCCTCCTCAATTTTTTGTAATAGTTTCAGGAGAAATGGTACCAGTTCCTTTTTGTACATCTGGTAGAGTTGGACTGTGAATCCATCTGGTCCTTGGCCTTTTTTGTTGGTAGACTATTTATTACTGATTCTATTTCAGAACTCATTATTGGTCTGTTCAGGGATTCAATTTCTCCCTGGTTCAGTCTTGGGAGAGTGTATGTTTCCATGAGTTTGTTCATTTCTTCTAGATTTTTCTGGTTTGTGTGCATAGATGTGTTCATTATATTCTCTGCTGGTTATTTGTATTTCTATGGGGTCAGTGGTAATATCCCCTTTGTCATTTCTAATTGTGTTTATCTTCATCCTTTCTCTTTTCTTTTTTTTTTTTTTTTTCAAAACCCAACTCTTGGATTTGTTGATCTTTTGAATGGTTTTTCACGTCTCAGTCTCCTTCAGTTCAGCTGATTTTGGTTATTTCTTGTCTTCTGTTAGCTTTGGGATTGATTTGTTCTTGATTCTGTAGTTCTTTTAGTTGTGATGTTAGGTTGTTAAATCGATATCTTTCTAAGTTTTTGATGTGGGCATTTAGTGCTATAACTTTCCCTCTTAACACTGCCTTAGCTGTGTCCCTGAGATTCTGGTATGTTGTATCTTTGTTCTCATCAGTTTCAAATAACTTTGTGATTTCTGCCTTAATTTCATTATTTACCCAAAAGCCATTCAGGAGCAGGCTGTTTAATTTCCATTTAATTGCATGGTTTGGGGCAATTTTCTTAATCTTGATTTCCAGTTTTATTGTGCTATCATCTGAGAGAGTGGTTGTAATGATTTTGGGTCTTTTACATTTGCTGAGATTATTTTATGTCCAATTGTGTGGTCAATTTTGGAGTATGTGTCATGTGTCATATTCTGTTGTTTTTGGGTAGAAAGTTCTGTAGATGTCTATCAGGTCCATTTGGTTCAGTGTTGAGTTCAGGTCCTCCATAACTTTGTTAATTTTCTGCTTCAGTGATCTGTCTAATATTGTCAGTAAGGTGTTAAAGTCTCCCACTGTTACTGTTTGGGAGTCTAAGTCTCTTTGAAGGTCTCTAAAAACTTGCTTTATGAATCTGGGTATTACTGTGTTGGGTGCATATATATTTAGGATGGTTAGGTCTTCTTGTTGAATTGAGTCCTTTACCATTATGTAGGCCCTTCTTTGTCTTTTTTTTTATCTTTGTTAGTTTAAAATCTATTTTATCTGAAATTAGGATTGCAACCCATGCTTTTTTGTTTTCCATTTGCTTTTCCTGCATTCATTTATTTTGAGCCTACAGGTGTCACTGCATGTGAATGGGTCTCTTGAAGGCAGTGTACAATTAGTTCTTGCTACTTTATCCAGCTTGTCACTCTGTGCTTTTTAATTGGGGCATTTATCCTGTATTCAAGGTTAGTATTGATGTGTGTGAATTTGATCCTGTCATGGTGTTGTTAGCTGGTTCTTATGCAGTCTTGTTTGTGTGGTTGCTTTACAGTGTCACTGGTCCATGTATTTAAGTTTGTTTTTGTAGTGGCTGGTAATGGTCTTTCCTTTTCATGTTTAGGGCTTCTTTCAGGAGCTCTTAGAAGGCAGGTCTGGTGGTACTGAATTCTCTCAGCATTTGTTTGTCTAAAAAGGATCTTTTTTCTTCATCACTTATGAAGCTTAGTTTGGCCAGATATGAAATTCTTGGGTGGAATTTCTGTTCTTCAATCGTGTTGAATATAGGCCCCCAATCTCTTCTGGCTTGTATAGTTTCTGCTGAGCCATCTGCTGTTAGTCTGATGAGCTTCCCTTCATAGGTGACCTGTCATTTCTCTGTAGCTGCCTTTAACAGTCTCTCTTTCATTTCATCCTGGGAGAATCTGATGATTGTGTCTTGGGGACAATCTTCTTGTGAAGCATTTTGCAAGGATTCTCTGCATTTCCTGATTTTGAATATTGACCTCTCTAGTTACGTTGGAGAAGTTCTCATGGGTGATATTTTGAAATGTATTTTCCAAGTTTCTTTCATTCTCCCCAACTCTTTTAGGGATGCCAGTGAGTCACAGATGAAGTCTCTTTACATAATCCCATATTTCATAGAGGTTTTCTTTCCTTTTTATTTTTTTTTTTTTGGTTTATTCTTTTCTGACTGTGGTATTTCAGAAAGTTAGTCTTCAGGCTCTGAGGTTCTTTCCTCAGCTTGGTCTACTCTGTTGTTAATGCTTGATAATGATCACATTATGAAATTATTGTAGTGCATTTTTCAGCTCTATCAGGTCAGTTACGTTCTTTTCTATACTGGCTATCTTGTCTGTCAGCTTCTGTATCCTTTTACTGTGATTCTTAGCTTTCTTAGATTTATTTTCAACATTCTCCTGGATCTCAATGATCTTTGTTCTTATCCATGTTCTGAATTCTATTTCTGTCATTCCAACCATCTCAGCCTGGTTAAGAACTCTTGCTAGAGAACTACTGCTGTCATTTGAAGGAAAGAAGACATTCTGGGCTTTTGAGTTGTCAGAGATGTTGCACTGGCACTGGTTATTTCCTCATCTTTGTGGGCTAATGTTCCTTCAATCTTTGAAGTTGCTGTCCTTTGGATGATTTTTTTTTTCTTTTATTCTATTTGATGACCTTGGAGGTTTGATTGTGGTACCAGTTGGTTTTAGTTGACTGGCTTCATTTCTCCTTCATTTCTTGAGGATTTTAGGGGCCCAAGTCTCAGCTCAGGACTCCTGGATTGCATGATCTAACTCTAGGGGACTGCTATTGGGGCCCTGCTTTGTTCTCTGACTCCTCAAGGTCAGGAACCTGCTGTGCTAAAAGACCGAGGTGCTCCCAGACTGCTGGTCACAACGCTCTGAAGGGTGATGCCAGCCAAAGTACATTGTAGGGTGGTGATAGTGGGGTCCATCCTTGTTTGCATATGCCAAGAGCAACTGCAACTGCAGCTTGACAAGGTGCACGCTCATCAGCTGTGGTAGGGTGCTAGCAGGTGCCAGGGTGCTGGCCTCCATGCAGGTTTTCACAGCAGCAGCTGGCACTGATAACATAGCCTCCACAGATTACCAGGATTGGATGAGACCTTAATGGCTATCTCCTACTCAGTGTGATACCATAGAAAAAAATCTAATGGGGAATTATAAAGAATGGTAGGTTTGTGAGTGTGATCACAGAGCAGTCACTCTGGGCCCTATGTTCATCATACATGAAGTACTGGATGTGAAATGGATAAGAAACTTCCTTCAGATATTTTATTCTCTTCTACCTATTCCTCACAAGGAAAACTAGGCATATTCTAATTTCCCAAAGAAAATAAAAGTTCTTTGAGAACTTTGAGAATCCTTTTGAATCACAGACTGTTAATTTAGAAAAAGTCCTTCAAGAAGCATTAAATACCTACTAAGTGTCAAATTTTGTATAAGATCTTGAGACAGAAAAGTAAATGAATTCTCGTTCTTTTCCTCAAGGGTATCCAAACCATTTATCATGAATCCATCATTATAACTGACAGATGTCTATACAGAGGTAATAATGCTAAGAGGGGATCTCATTTATTGATCATTTACTATGTACCAGGAATTGTGCTAAGTGTCTTATACATTTATAATTTAAGTCTCATAACAGTATAAGGTAGACATTTATTATTATTCTCAGGGGTCAGGTAACTTGTCAAAGATCAAAGAGGTGGTCTGGTTCTAATTTCAGAGGAAACAAAATAGGGAAAAAACAATTATATTTGTGGGAGGCTGGGGGTAGCCTTTTAAAACATTTAGTCTTTTCCTCTCCTAAGCCCTTCTGGAGGAACTACAATGGAAGTATATAATAAGGATAGGTATATAATAATGGTATTCTACTATTGTGTAAAATTCCATGTCAGGGAACAGAAAACACTTAAGCTGCCTTAAGTAGAAAAGAGTTTAATACAGGCAACCTACTATAGAAAATTCAAAAACAATTTAGTACAGGAAATTAGGTATTTAGAAAATTGCTACAAGAACTATAGGAGCAGGCTCTGGGCTGGGCCTCCAGGAATGAGTACAAAAACCACACAGCTGAACTGGCCTGCCAAGGGAATGTGACTTCTGGAAATTTAGCCAACTCCTGACTCAAGGATCACCCTTGCCTTTGCTGTGATTTTGGAACAGAAGCCCACCACTGCCACTATGGGCTGCAGAGTCATGCAAATTCTGCCAAATTTGCATGTGAAAAATGAATGTCTTACACCCTGGGGTTCAGCTTACTCCTCAGTTAACTCACTTCTGAATGCAAGTGTCATTTAAGAATTTTTGATGGGCAAAACATAAATCACATCTAGAATCCTAGGATGAAACCCATCTGGAATTTTCTTTCATCCTCTGCCTTAGAAGGAGATTAAAACAGATGTTTAAAAAGTCAATCCAGCACAACCACTATAACCAAGAAGAATTCCTGGGCAAACTCCACAGTATTTCATTCCAAAGTTTTGAAAGTCCTTGTGGTTTCCTCGACCCTTCCTGTAGGATCTTCCCACATTTCAAAAAGCATTTAAACATGTGCCTCAACATAATTTCAATTTTTTGTTCTTGCAGAAGGCAAGAAATAAGTAAAATCAGAGCAGAACTGAAGGAGATAGAGACACAAAAAACCCTTCAAAAAATCAATGAATCTAGCAGATGGTTTTTTGAAAAGATCAACAAAATTGATAGACCAGTAGCAAAACTAATAAGGAAGAAAAGAGAGAAGAATCAAATAGATGCAATAAAAAATGATGAAGGGGTAATCACCACCGAGCCTAGAGAAATACAAACTACCATAAGAGAATACTATAAACACCTCTGCACAAATAAACTAGAAAATCTAGAAGAAATGGATAAATTCCTAGACACATACACCCTCCCAAGACTAGACCAGGAAGAAGCTGAATCCCTGAATAAACCAATAACAGGCTCTGAAATTGAGGCAATAATTAATAGCCTACCAACCAAAACACGTCCAGGACCAGATGGATTCACAGCTGAATTCTGCCAGAGGTACAAAGAGGAACTGGTACTATTTCTTCTGAAACTGTTCCAATCAATAGAAAAAGAGGGAATCCTCCCTAACTCATTTTATGAGTCAGCATCATCCTGGTACCAAAGCCTGGAAGAGACACAACAAAAAAAGAGAATTTTAGACCAATATCCCTGATGAACTTCGATGCAAAAATCCTCAATAAAATACTGGCAAGCCAAATCTAGCAGCACATCAAAAAACTTATCCACCATGATCAAGTGGGCTTCATCCCTGGGATGCAAGGCTGGTTCAGCATACCCAAATCAATAAACACAATCCATCATATAAACAGAAACAAAGGCAAAAACCACATGATTCTCTCAATAGATGCAGAAAAGGCCTTCGATAAAATTCTACAGCCCTTCATGCTGAAAACTACCAATAAACTAGGTATTGATGGGATGTATCTCAAAAATACTAAGAGCTATTTATGACAAACCCACAGTCAATATCATACTGAATGGGCAAAAACTGGAAGCATTCCCTTTGAAAACTGCACAAGACAGGGATGCCCTCTCTCATCACTCCTATTCAACATAGTGTTGGAAGTGCTGGCCAGGGCAATCAGACAGGAGAAAGAAATAAAGGGTATTCAATTAGGAAAAGAGGAGGTCAAACTATCTCTGTTTGCAGATGACATGAT
>NW_016816568.1:541337-550144 GCF_001698545.2 Rhinopithecus bieti
AAAAGAGGACACAAACAAATGGAAGAACATTCCATGCTCATGGATAGGAAGAATCAATATCATGAAAATGGCCATACTGCCCACGGTAATTTATAGATTCAATGCTGTCTCCATCAAGCTACCAATGACTTTCTTCACAGAATTGGAAAAAACTAAAGTTCATATGGAACCAAAAAAGAGCCTGCATTGCCAAGACAATCCTAAGCAAAAAGAACAAAGCTGGAGGCATCACGCTACCTGACTTCAAACTATACCATAAGGCTACAGTAACCAAAACAGCATGGTACTGGTACCAAAACAGAGATATAGACCAATGGAACAGCACAAAGCCCTCAGAAATAATACCACACATCTACAACCATCTGATCTTTGACAAACCTGACAAAAACAAGAAATGGGGAAAGGATTCCCTATTTAATAAATGGTGCTGGGAAAACTGGCTAGCCATATGTAGAGGGGTGAAACTGGATCCTTTCCTTACACCTTATATAAAAATTAATTCAAGATGGATCAAAGACTTAAGTGTTAGACCTAAAACCATAAAAATCCTAAAAGAAAACCTAGGCAATACCATTCAGGACATAGGCATGGGCAAGGACTTCATGACTAAAACAACAAAAGCAATAGTAACAAAAGCCAAAATTGACAAATGGGATCTAATTAAACTAAAGAACTTCTGCACAGCAAAAGAAACTATCATCAGAGTGAACAAGCAACCTACATAATGGGAGAAAATTTTTACAATCTACCCATCTGACAAAGGGCTAATATCCAGAATCTGCAAAGAACTTAAACAAATTTACAAGAAAAAATCAAACAAGCCCATCAAAAAGTAGGTAAAGGATGTGAACAGACACTTCTCAAAAGAAGACATTTATGCAACCAACAGACACGTGAAAAAGTGCTCATCATCACTGGCCATCAGAGAAATGCAAATCAAAACCACAATGAGATACCATCTCACACCAGTTAGAATGGTGATCATTAAAAATTCAGGAAACAACAGGTACTGGAGAGGATGTGGAGAAATAGGAACACTTATACTGTTGGTGGAACTGTAAACTAGTTCAACCATTGTGGAAGACAGTGTGGCAAATCCTCAAGGATCTAGAACTAGAAATACCATTTGACCCAGCCCTCCCATTATTGGGTATATATCCAAAGGATTATAAATCATGCTGCTATAAAGACACATGCACACGTATGTTTATTGTGGCACTATTCACAATAGCAAAGACTTGGAACCAACCCAAATGTCCACCAATGATAGACTGGATTAAGAAAATGTGGCACATACACACCATGGAATACTATGCAGCCATAAAAAAGGATGAGTTCATGTCCTTTGCAGGGACACAGCCTATTTCTTGTTTTCTAGCTTTATAGGGCAAGTTAAGGTACTCGTGGTTGGATCCAGAGTTACTATATGCTTCTGATCTTTCCTAAATGCCAGCTACAATCAATCAACCACATAACTCGTGTGCCATTTTCACTGGCTTCTTTCTGCACTTATGAACCTCATCTGTCCTCATTGTAAATAGCATTAAGCTATATCAATACAATTATGAAGATATGTATTAGTCAGTCTGTGTGTGTGTGTATATGTGTGTGTGTGTGTGTGTGTGTGTGTGTATTTTTAATTTAGCCAATCGCATCTAGTAACAAGAAAGATTTGGAATCCCCATGACAGCAAGAAGACTGGTAAACATAATAGTTTCGTATCCCCTAGCTTACATGATTATGAGAAAGCTCCTTATGTCTGCGTGATCCACACTTTTGTGTAACGAGTTAAATGCTTAGATTTAGATTCTATGTGTCCATAACTGAATGTGACAGGGGACTTTTAACTCGAATATAGCACTGCATTTGAATGGTCTCTTAGGGGAATCTACCTGAGATAAAAATTTATCTCTTACATGGCCCCTAAACTTAGTGTCATATATTCTCAGTCTTCCAATTCAATAGGCTACATATATTATCCAGAATTCTTATGATTTGAAATCCACAAAACAAAACATAATTTGGGGGAACAGTGAAACTTGTAAAATTGTTACTAAATTTCATTTCTTTGTTGCATTTTCTGAAATGTATAAAATAGCCTTTAATAATTTCTAAGGCTCCTCTTCTCATTAACACTCATTTGGCTTTTTGAGAAACAAAGTACTACATTGAGTTACCACCTTTCCCAGTCATAATTTTCCTATATATCGTTTCAGTTTTTCTAACAGCTAGTTTTCAGAGTCTATTCCTATAAACTCTTTTCCTTGAAAAACTTAGCAAATGTGTTTTATCATCTTAAAGTCTCTTCCAAGTTATGTCATCTTTATAAAGTTAAGTGTTCCTGACATTAATTTAATCATTTCAGCTATTTCCTATTTGTAATTCTCCTAGAATGTAGTTCTTTTTTAGGATGAATCAATGCCTTTTTCTTTCACATAATCTTTGTTTTTAGTGGCAAACAATATACATTGTATACTAAACAGTATTGCTTATTTTAAGGAACATTTACATAATATTCACCATATGGATATTGAAAACTTGATGGGTACTGTAAGCCTGTTATATTGCTTAAAATATACTCTGAGCAAATCTAAAGGAAACGTTGAGCCAATTTCTCATAGTTGTTTATTCTAAAGTGAAAGAAAAAAAAGCCTTTGTTTTGTAATAAACAAATGCCCATATCAGTCTTAGAATTTACATTATTTTGTATCTCCTTTTTCAGATAGCCTAATATATTTATTGTAACTTAATTAGATATGTTTCCAAAGAGGTATTTTAATTTATAAATTCACTGAATGACTATTAAAATGTTCACAGTTATAGATGTGAACATAGTCCAATAACTTCCTATTGCACACTGTGCATTCCACAGTTCAGCAAGTTATTTCTCACAAGGGCTATATTTCCTTAATCTTCATGGCCTACTTGAACCCTGAAGACATTTTGGGCACTGATTTAACACTAAACATAATTTGCTGAGGATCTACTATGGGCCATACATTATTTGAGGCACTGGAAAATCAGTCAAGAAGGATGAAAATCCTTTTTTTCATGGAGCTATAATTCTAATGGAGGAATACAAATAATTCACAAGATAAAAAAGTAAAACTTATTGTATTTTAGAAAGTGACAAGTGTTAGGAATAAAACTAAATGAGGAATATGAATTATCAGTGAAGGTGGCTGTTATGGACTAAATGTTTGTGTTTCCCCCAAATGTATATGCTAAAACACTGACCCCAAATGTGATGGTATTTGAAGGTGGGGCCTTTGGGAGGTAATTAGGTTTACATGAGGTCATGAAAGTAGTGACCTCATGATGGGAATAGCACCTTTGTAAGAAGAATAAGAGACATGCAGAAGCTCTCCCTTCATGTGCACACACCAAGAAAGGACTATGGGAACTCCCAGCAAGAAGGCAAGCCATGATGTGGGCCTTCACCAGACACTGACGCTCCAGACACCTGAATCTTGGACTTCCAGTCTCTAGAATGGTGACAAGTTAATTCCTGTTGTTTAGGCCATTCAGTCTACAGTATTTTAATATGGTAACATGAGCTGACTAAGACAATGCCAAGTTAGAAGCTTTCAACAGGGCAAACAGAAAAGTAAGGATATGAAGGAAGTAAGGAAGGTAGTCATGCAGATACTGGAGAAAGAGCATTCCAGGCAAGAATAACAAGTGCAAAGGCATTGAGGAATAAGAGGATAGAATGGACAAAATAATGAGAAAGGCAGTGGGACGTAAGGACAGAGAAGTAAACATGAATGGTCTTGTAATTCATAGCAGGTATTTTGACCATTATTTTGAGTGAGATGGGAAGCCATTTGAGGGCACTAAGCAGAGAAAGAAGAGATAAAACCTGGCTTCGATTCTGACTATATATCCTTCTTCTATGTTGAGAATAGATTGCAGTGAGCCAAGGTCAGGAGCAGGGAAAAAGTTTTGTGTCTACTACCATAATCTAGGTGTAAAACAGTGGCTTAAGTCAAGCTAATGGTATTTGGGATGGTAAAAAGTAGTGGCAGTATGAGTATGTTTTGAAGGTAGAGATGAAAAGATTTGCTATCAGACTAGATCTGGGCTATGCAAAAGAAAGATAAATTAAGGATGACACCAAGGTTTTTGGCTCAATTAATTGAAAGAGTAATCATTAAGAAGGGGAAGAATTCAAATGGAGCTTGTTTTGTGGATGAAATATTGGAAATTAAATTTAGAGCATGTGTTCTAAAAAGGAAAAAGTGATCAAATTCTTTTATCAATTAAGATAAAAATTAAGAAATGAAATAGTTTGGTGCTCTGTCCTCACCCAAATGTCACCTTGAATTGTAATAATCCTCACATGTCAAAGGCAGGACGAGGTGAAAATAATTAAATCATGGGGGCAGCTTCCCCACACTGTTCTCATGATAGTGAGTTCTGACTATATTGGATGGTTTTATAAGGGGCTTCCTCCCTGCACTCATTCTTTCTCCTGCTGCCCTGTGAAGAGGTGCCTTCTGCCATGATTGCAAGTTTCCTGAGGCTCCGCAGACATGTGGAATTGCAAGTCAATAAACCTCTTTTCTTTATAAATTACCCAGTCTTGGGTATTTCTTCATAGGAGCATGAGAACAGAATAATACACTGTGATTTTCTAATTCTATTATTTTCTTTGTGTTTATTAGCTGAATTTTTAAAAGAACTTTCCCTCATCCCTGACTTAATGATGGTTCAACTTAAGGTTTTTCAACTTTGCCATAGTCCAAAGTGATATACATTCAGTAGAAACTGTAGTTTAAGTACCTATACACGTTCTGTTCTTTAACTTTCATTCCAGGAGTCAATAAAGATATTTTCAATACTTTATTACAAAATAGTCTTTGTGTTAGATGATTTAGCCCAATTGTAGGCGAGCATGTTTCAAGCATGTTTAAGATAAGGCTAGTTTAAACTATGATGCTTCTTTAGTACATTAGGTGTACTAAATGCATTTTTGACTTATGACATTTTCAACTTACATGGGTTTATTGGGACATAATCCCATTCCAAGTAGAGAAGCATTTGATTGATTACACTGAAACAAATTTTGTAAAGGAAAGGCTGGCTTCATTATTTCCCTTTGTCACTTTTCGAAAATAATGAGTCAGTTTCCAACAAGACTCTAATGGTGAACATTGAGGGTGTGTGTGGTGTCTATATCATTCTGAACCTGTGGATTTCCATATTCTTAATGTGTTTCAATGTATTGCAGTCATTATTTTATGCAGAAATTACCTATCTTGGCCTAGCAGAAGGCTCTTCAAATTGAGTCTGTCTTTTTTATATAAACCCAATCGTTTTTGAGAAGTTTCTCACCTTGCTGCACATCTAAAGATCCTAGGCAAGTTCTGCACATTTCTTACCTCTAACCTAGATTCGCCCATTATTTTCAAGGAGGTTTGGGTGTGTGTGTGTGTGTGTGTGTGTGTGTGTGTGTGTGTGTGTAATATCATTTAAAGATCAGAATCTGGCCACTGAAGATACTTAATCCTCCTGAATTGTCATTACTGTTAGGGCGTTTCAGGGGACACAGCTAAGGAGCTATGCATTTTTGGAAAGAATAAAGAAAATGTTGACATTTTCAATTCGAGCTAAGATTATAGGGCTTTACAACTTCTTTGATTTTAGACCTGTATTTCTTTTTCACTGAAAATAATGGTTCCTAATGATATTAACACAATTACTTATTTGTTTGGTTCTATAATATGCTTCAATTAAAACACATTCAAAATAACCAAACTATTGTTATAACTGACAATGTAGTTTATTTTATTTTACAATTCATTTTGTCCTTAGGCTCTATCCTACTAAGGACTTGCTGTCAAAATACTATGTATTGAAGTTACTTGAAATAACTATGTGGTTATGCAAATACTTTGGCATAGAGTTACATTTATTTGTTAAATTTTTTCTGATTTTTAAAATTATAATTTTTGTAACACAAAACATTTACATGGTTAGAAAGCTAAACTATAAAGCCAGGTACATTGGGAAAAAAAAGTCTAGATTCCATTCTGTCTTCTCAATGCTGTTTTTTCGTACATGTATCTATAGCTAATCATTTGTGTTAGGTTTTGGTTTGATCTATTAATTGCTTTACTTTGAAAATATCAATAATGTGTGTGTGTGTGTGTATCCTCCATACAGAAGACAGCATACTCTATACACTATTTTGAATCATCCACTTTTCACTTAATGGTATATCCTAAATGTCATTTTATATAAATAGTGCTGTAATTTTCTCATTTTTTTATGGCTGCATATTATATTTTTATATGAATGTCCCATATTTCATTTAACTGATCCCTTGTTGTTCAAAAAATAATGCTATGATAAATAGCCTTATCGATATGTCCTTTTGTATTTTTCTAGTGTATCTTTTAGATATGTTTCTAAAAGTGGGAATCCTGAGATAAGGATAAAATGGATTTATAATTTTCATAGATATGCCAAATTCCTTTTCATAAGGGTCATATAATTATGCATCAGCAGCAGCAATGTATGATTGTATCCATTTATTTTTAATAGGAAACATTTAAAAGGCAAAAAAGCAAAAGATCACTAAATATTTTGTGTCTTCAATTTCAGATTGATTTTAAAATCCACAATTTTTTGTATGTTGTGTTTTATTTTGCTTGTTTCAAGGTATTTTAAGATTTCCTTTTGATTTCTTCTTTAACTTTAGTTTTCAGGTATATGTTATTTAATTTTCATGTATTGGTGGATTTTCCAATTTTCCTCCTATTGTTGTTTTCTAGTTTCATAGCACTGTGGTAGAAAGGATACTTGATATAATTCAATCTTTTTGAATTTGTTAAGACTTGTTTTGTAACTTAACACATCATGTATACTGGAAAATGTTCCACATGCACGTGGGAAGATTGTGTATTCTGCTGCTGTTGGATGGAATGTTATGTATATGTCTGTTAGGTCCATTTAGTCTATGATGTTATTCCAATATGCCCTTTCCTTATCGTTTTTCCTGTCTGTATGATCTATCCACTATTGAGAATAGGGTTACTTGAAAATTTTAAATCCAATAAGACTTATTTGATGACTCAGAATATAGTATAAGTTGGTAATTATTTTTCGTATCTTTGAAAATGTGTATTCTGCTATTATTGAATGATGAGTTCTATAAATGTCAATTAGGGCAAATTGGTGGACAGTGTTGTTTAAATTTTCTATATCCTTACTGATTTTCTGTCTACTTGTTCTATTGCTTGTTGATTTAAAAAAGTTAAATTATCCAACTATGATTGCAGATTTTTCTATTTCTCTTTGCAGATCTATCAGTTTCTGCTTTGTAGATTTTTGAAGCTCTGTTACTAGGTGCATGAATGTTTAGAATTACTATGTCCTCTTTTGAATGTATTGAGCATTCAAAGTATTGGAAGAGAAGATAGAATTTTCTGTTTCATATACAAATATACTGTCAACCGTTTTATATACAAAACAGTTTACTCTGATTCCACTTACATAAGTTTATGCCTCTGCTGTTTAGTAGCTATATAACTTTGTGTGAGGTTTTAAACATCTTTTAGCCTCAATTTTCTTATTTTTAAAATGGGAATAGTATGTTCTTCAAGCTGCTATGAAGATTACATGAAATTATGCAGTAAAATTATTAACAACAGTATTAGACTCATACTACATACTCCATAGCAGCAACTGAATTGTACTCACATGTACTGAATTTGTTATTGTTGGCATTATTATATGGTTGGAAAACAGCAATGAATTAGAAGTTAGAAGAACTGTGTCCTGATTTTGCCTGAACTAGCAATTGAATATACAGTTTTGGAAGACTTACTGCATTCAAGATGACGACCACGACGACGACGACGACGAAGAAGAAGAAGAAGAAGAAGAAGGAGAAGGAGAAGGAGAAGGAGAAGGAGAAGGAGAAGGAGAAGGAGAAGGAGAAACTAAATGACATAATGAACCAATGTAATATATTGAACTTAGATCTTGATTCAAACAGATCAACTCTATACAGACATTTTTGAGAAAATTGAGAAAATGTAAACAGTCTGGTTATTAAATAATATTAATAGCTTATTCTAGTTATGTTATATTTAAGTATCTGTTAAGGATACATAAATACCAAAGTATTTGTGAAGTGTCTATATTGTTTTGGATTTGTTTCAACATACCCCACACCCAAATAAAAGTGCAAAGTCCCCCAAATAAAAGCACAGGGTGAGACAGATTAAACGACATTAACAAAATGTTAGTTTGTTGAAACTGGGTGATTCTGCTAATGGTTCATGAATTCTCTCTCTACTCTTGTATGTTTAAAATTTTTGTAATAAAATTTATTTTTGAAAGAAGAAATACAGCAACAGTAAACATTATTGTCCATAAATCATTATGCTTGTGTATATTTACTCACTTAGGATAATTGCTTAGACATGTAATTGCATATTTCAAGTTTTGACATCTGTTTCTAATTTGCGTTCTGGAAAAACGTGTCAGTTTATACGCCCTCCAACAATACATTAGAAAGTCAGTTTCCATTCTCTTGCCAGTCTGAGTTTGATGAGTTTTTAAATTTGCAGATCAGAAAGGCAGCAATATCTTATTGCATGTTTGCTTGAATTTATTAGATTATGAATAAGGCTGAAACATAGATAGATGTATTTACACACTCACATGTACATACCCATATACTGTACATACCAAAATAAATGGTTAGCAAATTATATATATAGTATACATATAATTTGACATATATAAATATGTATTTTATATATTATATATAATAATTTGATACATCAAATACA
>NW_016816568.1:550425-586965 GCF_001698545.2 Rhinopithecus bieti
ATTATATATCAAATATATATCAAATTATAGATATACCGTATCTATAATTTGCTGACCATTTATTTTCTTTAGTTAATTGTTGATATCCTTTTGTCTATTTTTTCAGTAATAATCAATTTTTCTTTACAATTTTAATTATATACTACAAACACAAACTCTATCATTAATTGCAGGTATTTACTTTTTATTAGCCTTGTGTATGGTGTTTTTTGCAGTGTAAAGTTTCCAGTGTTTATGTAGTCAACATTTAAAATGTTTACTTATCTACCTTTCTGGTTTTTATTTCAGGCTAAGAAAGGTTTTACCATATAAAGATTATAAACGTATCCCTTTATATATTTTTCTGATTCTGTAATAATTTTGACAATTATATACCTAGAAAATTACTAATCATTTCCATGTTTTAGTGTTTATTGCCATAGAATAATAGAATCTATTTTTACTTTTATTTTGTTTTATAGATTGTCTTCCTGGTTGATACTAATGTTACATATGGTTCTTTTTTTATGAAATTAATTGTTTTAATTTGCTAGGGTATTATAACAAAATACTACAGACTGACTGTAGTATTTTGCCTGTAGTTTAAGCCTACTACAGGCTTAAACAACAGAAATATATTTTCTCACAGTTCTGGGGGTTAGAAATCTGAAATCAAGGTGTTGGCAGGGTTGGGTTTTTCAGAGACCTCTCCCTTTGGCTTATAGATGCCCATCTTCTCCTTGTGTATTCACATGGCCTTTCTTCTGGACATGCCTATGTCCTAAGTTCCTCTTAAAAAGACGCTAGTCATAGTGGCCCACCCTAATGACTTAATGTAATCAAATTACCTGTTTAAAGACCCTATCTCCAAAAACAGTCACATTTTGAGGTAGTAGGAGTTATGACTTCAACCTATGAGTTTTAGGGAAATGCAATTAAGCCCATAACATTAAGTTAGCTTGATAGTTACATATTGTATTATACTGGAGTTTTCCCCTAAGTAGTAAGCTCTTGGCTTTCCGTAACCATTTTCGGTTTGATTTGGTTTTTTGTTTTTTGAATTTTTTTCTATTAATCTTTAGTGGATCGAGAATTCTTCATTACAATAAAGTAATGCTTTTATACACATGTCATTTTTCTGAAGCCTCAAATTCAATGTTTTTAGTATATTAGCACTTATATTTCCTTTCTAGTATATTGAATTTGTATGGTATATATTTTCCAATCATTTTACTTTTAGATTTTTAAGATCACTGTTTCAGGTGAGTTTCTTGCAGACTATATAGTTTGTTTTTTAAAATCCAAACTCCCAGTGTCCTTCTTTTTATTAAAGAGTAATCCCATTTATATTTGTTGTTGCGACAAATATGTTTGGTTATACTTTTGTCATCTCATAAATTTTTAGTTTTTTGTTAGATTATTTTATTTATTGATTGATTGATTGATTGATTTTGAGACGGAGTCTGGCTCTGTCGCCCAGGCTGGAGTGCAGTGGTGCGATCTCGGCTCACTGCAAGCTCCGCTCCCTGGGTTCACACCATTCTCCTGCCTCAGTCTCCCGAGTAAACTGGGACGACAGGCGCCCGCCGCCACGCCCGGCTAATTTTTTGTATTTTTAGTAGCGTCAGGGTTTCACCGTGTTAGCCAGGATGGTCTCGATCTTCGGACCTCATGATCCACCCGCCTGGGCCTCCCAAAGTGCTGGGATTACAGGCATGAGCCACTGCGCCTGGCTTTATTTGTGTTCTTACCTTTTATCACATAATAGCTATGTTGTCATTGTTGTTTTTTATCCCTACCTAAGCAATTTTGGAAGGTATCTAAGTAGTTTTCAGCTCTATTTGTAGTTACTTTTTATTGAGGTAAAAATAATCTCTAAACTTTCTGTACTGGAAATATCCCTCTTCACAGTAACCTTTTCATTGTTGTTTAACTCTCCCTGTTTCTGTCTTCCACTGACCATAATCAAAGGCCTGAATTGTATGATTATTCTATTATTATTATAGTTTTTTGAACCATGCACTGGAATTTTTCTTTTATATATGACAGCAAATGACCATTCAAGGACATTTGGATATCTTTTGCCATTGTATTTTTTTTTCCATCTCTTAAAATAAAGACATTTTTGCTCACAAGAAAGATTCAAGTTTCATATTATCCCAAGGTGGTTATGATTGTCTTGAAATGAGTACTAACCATCATGGGTCTGTCCCTACCTAGATATAAGGGTTATATTAAAAAGGGATATATTCTGTGAGGTTGCCACACTGACAAATATTTTTATCAGGCATCTGCAATATGATGAATATGGCTCCTCATATAATTTATCTTAAGAAATTTCCTTCAGCAGATCCAGTTACTGTTTACTTACTGAGCAGAAGTGATGCTCTGGCTCAGTACTCATACAGCTTTTGATTTCTGTATACACTTCTCACTTTCTAATCAGACGACTAATTTCGTGGCACAATTCTCAGTCAGAATCTAACTTTCAAATAAGAATATGTGTTGTTGGACAGGAGGGCTATAATCCCTTAAGCAGCATCAGCAATTGTCCTCAAAGCTCCCAACGGCAGAAGGAGAATGGAATATGGCAGAATTTGAGATTTAAATGTCAGCTTTTTAATCAAAACTAAGTTGACTAAGTAAGCAGGCTTTGAGAAAGTGTTCATTTGACAAAGTAGACGTATTCTATCTTCTCTCTCATTTATTCTACGACTTAGAAAAGACATTTCTAATACAAGTCATTCTTTAGGCTATGCATCCAGATAAATAGATATCAGAAAGGGTCCTGAGATAAATAGACATCAGAGCTGGCTCCCTTTTTGCTTTACCAAGCTTTTATTTCCCACAGGCACATCAACAATGTGAACTAAATGGTATCATTCCACAATTCACCTCTCAGTGCTGAAGTCAGGTGGCGACAGGGCTGAGCTTAGCAACCTTGAATGATAGGCTGGAAAGATACACAAGGAGGACTTGGGAGCTGATAAATAGACTCAACTCTTCTATTTTTTAGATGGATTAAGTCAAAACAAATCAGACTAATCTGAGACTTCACTTGAGAGCTGTATTAGTTTAGTTCTAAGTTAAAGTTGCTGCTGAATAATGCCTAAATATCTTGCGGTCAATCCTTTAGGGTATATCTCATTCAAATGTGCTGCCTCCATGATTTTTGTGCACGTGATTAAATTGTGAATTTGTTCTCTTTGACCTCTAGAAACTTTGGGAATTGTCTAAAAAGATTTTTGTTAAAATCAAGATTACATTAATAATAATTTATTATTAAATAATTAATCATCAAGAGACATTACTCTTTGTAGATTAATTCCGTGGAAAGAAAAGTAATGAGCTGTAAATACACAGAGGAAAAACAAGATTACAGAAAGAAATATTAAATGTAGTAAATGCAAAAGCAAAAACGTGAGTATAGAAAATGCTCTGGAAAGAAAAGCCTGCACTGCGAGGGAAGACAAAAGGCAAAGGACTGAAGTGCTTCTCCGAACAAGGAATTACTGTAAACACTTTTAGAACGTAAATGGAAACATACTCCAATTCTTGACTGATATTTGAAAGCTCCTAATTCAGGAATGCAATTTTTTTTTTCTGAGAAATTTCTCCAGGAATTGAAATTGCTCAGTAAGAACATCTGTATATCCATTCTTGAAGCTTTGATTTCAAAAGTTAATATGTAGTCACCATATTGTGTAACTGTGAGGCAAGGAAAGAATTAGCCTTTAATGCTAATTGTTTTCCTCCGATACTAGTACAACATTAATCTGGCATCTGGAATTCCCTTAAAACAGTCATTGGAAATCCCCCGTATATTTCTTGCAATTAAAAATGTTTCATATCAGCCGGGCGCGGTGACTCACACCTGTAATCCCAGCACTTTGGGAGGCCGAGGCTGGTGGATCACGAGGTCAGGAGATCGAGACCATCCTGGCTAACACGATGAAACCCCATCTCTACTAAAAATACAAAAAATTAGCCAGGCGTGGTGGCGGGCACCTGTGGTTGCAGTGGGCCGAGATTGTGCCACTGCACTCCAGCCTGGGCAACAGAGCGAGACTCCATCTCGATTAAAAAAAAAAAAAATTCATATCATTTTGCTAATGTTATGGAGTTATCAAAGTGATATCATTATCAATATTGCTCATTCCAAAGTAGAGTTACCAAACCAAAATTTCTAGAATCCTGCTAATATATCTATGTGAAAACAGCTTTCCAAAGTGGGATTCCACTGAGTAAGATATATATATAAAGAAGGAATTACAGTGAATGAGATGGGAGAAAGGAATACTTCAAATTTGATCAGTATGATGTAAAACACTTTGTGCCAAAGAAGAATTTGATACTAGAAAAGTCAGAATACTGGGGATTGAGAGTACCTCTGCTGTTTGTTTCTATGGAAATGGGAAATTTATTGGACCTCTCCAAATATCAGCTTCTCTTTTTGTAAAATGGGTTAGCATGACTTATCTCACAGGGTTATTATGAAGATGATTAGGTAAAATAATGTAGTTTAAAATGTTTTATAAGCTGTGGAGCAGCTGTTGTTATTGTTGCCCCTGTGTTGTTATTTATATATGCTTTATCAATAGCCCTCATCCAGGGCTATACATAAACATCCATTGTAAAGTATCTTCATAAATGAACATGCCTGGATTCAGTTTAAGTGTTAAAGGTGGGCTCAGTTATACCTATTTTGAAATGCTATCCTGGCAATTGTGATCCTTGCTGTGAACCATGGGGCTTATATTCTATTCTCAAGCCTCAGACTTTCTGGTCCCTAATGTTTACTGCTACTGAGAACCAGAAGACCACAGGAAGGCATTCTTTCTCCTTCACTCCCAGAACTCAATCAATGGTATTTTATATCTCCTAAGTTTCCAGTGAATTGCAGAAATATGGAATTTACTGTATGTAATGAGAATTTTAAATTGGGGGAATTTACAATTCAATAGCTTAAAGAATGTCAGGATTTTGCTCTCCTTCCAACCTCTAGCTTAACACCCATTTCAATTCTGTTACCTACCTAGGTTCTCAGAAAACCCAATCTCAGTTTCTTTCTTTGGCAGTGGTCTGTCTATTTGTCATCTTTTTCTCCATGTTTCTGTTGGACGCATGATAGCATCAGGTTATGGGGTTCTATTTGCTAGTTACTCCATGTGTCCACATTTCTCAAAAAGACAGAGTTGAAAGTTGCCCCTAAGCACCTCTAAACACACACACACACACACACACACACACACACACACACACACACAAAATTGCCAACAAGTTCATTTACTTCCATGTATCTCTAGAGTCCACATACAATATACCAGGCACTAAGCTCCACTCAGGGAATACACATAATCCAAATTTTGCTCTTGAGGACTCTGTTGAATAGAACCACCAGACAGAAAATATAAATGCCAGCAGTTGTAATTTTAGGTAGACATGCAATAAAAGGAAGATGAAAAGTATTTTTATATTAAGGCAGGGATTCAATAGTATACCAACCATAAACAAAACCTCACACCAAAAGCTTTGGCAATTAGGATCAGTGGTATCAACTGGGCACTCTAACCCCTTTTAGGACTTATCTCTGTTTATTTTAACACCATTTATTATTCTTTCCAGAAAGTAAACTTCCCAATTGGTATGACACTTCCCTACCAACCCCATTTGTGCCCTTTATTCATATAGTAATCTTTTGCCTGGCTAACTCCTATCAATCGAAGCTCACCTCAAGAGTCCCTTCTCCTCGATGTCTTCCATAATCCACCACTATTCCCTAAACTTAGGCAAAGCCACCTCTCCTTTGCTCCTCCTTGCTAAACACATAGTATGCTAGTGAAAACTGCCTCCTAGATGAAGTTTTCAAGGTGTCTACTTAATAATTCATAAACATGGAAAAAATCTTAATTACTTTAACTTAACATTTGCAGAACCCTTTCTGCTTTCCTTCTGAAGAATTATCAAAGTTTCATATTTCTCATTGTTTGTCCCAGTTTTTAAGCACTTCAGTCTTAAAATTTATCTTTCAAACTGGCTCAGAGTTTACAAACTAATATGAGATATCATGTACTTTCACATGAAGAAACACATGAATCAATATGTATTTCAGACCCAAAACATTGTTTTGTTGCAAAATGTCGAAGAAGAAGAGACCTGAAAGATACGGAAATGTGAGTGTATGTATGTGTGTGTGCATGTGACCTATAAAAGCACAACAAAAATTTGTCCCTTTTTCAAAATTATAACACCAAATCATGAAGTCTGAATCAGTGATTCCAATCTCAAATATGGGCTCATCATTTTAAAGTGTAACAAAAATATAATAAGATTAATTTATTTTAACATAAATATGTATGTAAATATGTAATTTTTGGAAATATATATAATTATTTGGTTGATGCAAAAAACAAAAAAGCAGAAAAGTAAATACCATATCCTCATTCTTTGTAATAATCACTATAAACACTTCAGCAAACATTTCTAGACTCCTCCTTCTAAGCCTATAACAGACACACAGACACAAATCACTAATGCTTTTACTTAAGTGGCATAACACATTAATTTGATAATCCACTTTTTTCATTTAACAAAATATCATAGATATATTTCCATCTGTATCATAGATATAATATTTACATATATAATAGTGGCATAATATTCTTTTGAATATATTTAGATCTTCAGAAGAAATAACAATGACATAATACATTGAAATAAGAGGACATCGGAACTGCAGGGTAATCCCAGACCTTTCCATGGCAGAAAATGTGTGCACTGAGCTATCTGGAAAGCCAAGCCAAGATTCTGTCAGGTCATAGTTGTTCACGCCTTGGCTATGGAGGCCTCTAGAAAAGGAAAACAGATGCAGGATTGCCCTGCTCAACTCTCAACTCTGTTTTATTCAACTGCCTCTTCATCATTCCTGCTTTGATTTAATCACCCATGCCCAGCATTTATTTATGCATGTATTTAACAAGTGTCATTTTAAATTAACTTGTGATAATTGTATGGGTATTGTGATCTTTTGATACATATACACATTGTGTAATAATCAAATTGAGGTAATCACCGTATTTATCACCCCCAAACATCTGTCATTTCTTTGTGGAAAGAATATTCAAAATCCCCTCTTCTAGCTATTTTAAAGTATACATACATTATTGTTGACTATAGACAGTCTACTGTGCAATAGAACACCAGAACTTATTCTTCCTATCTAATAACTTTGTAGTCATTGACCAATCTCTCCTCATCCCCACTACCTGCTGCTCTCCCCAGCCTCTGGTACCACTATTCTACTCTGTACTTCTATGAGATCAATATTTTTAGATTCCATATATGCATGAGATCATGCTGTATTTGTCTTTTTCTGTGCCTGGCTAATTTCACTTAACATAATGTCCTCTGGGTTCATCCACACTTTTGCAAATGACAGAATTTTTTCTTTTTTATGGCTGAATAGTGTTCCATTGTATATAGGTATCATATTTTTTTAATCCATTCATTCACTGATGGACACTTACGTTGTAACTTCTATTGATACCACATGGTCTTTAACTTTGGTTTTGGTTTTGCACACACAACAGATATTCATAAATTCAGCTCAAATGAGTGGGTACCATAACATATTTTAAAGTCTCCACCAGATGAAGAGCTAATGAAAACACGACCAATGAACCCAGTCATACTAAATAGCCAATAAAGACAACAGTGGAGTCAGAGGAAAAAAGACATATACACACATACACAATGAACAAGTTCAAATAAATATTACACCAAAATCAATAAAAATTAAAAGTTTTTATTTAACAACATCACATGTAAATATTCACCACAATTAATAGGAAGGGTGTGTGTGTGTGTGTGTGTCTGTGTGTGTGTGTGTGTGTGTGTTGTTTTGATTTCAGATGGAGTCTTGCTCTTGTAGTGCAGGCTGGGGTGCAATGGTATGATCTTGGCTCACTGCAACCTCTGCCTCCTGGGTTCAAGTGATTCGCCTCCCTCAGCCTCCTGAGTAGCTGGGACTACAGGCACCCACCACCACACCTGACTAATTTTTGTATTTTTGGTAGAGATGGTGTTTCACCATGTTGGCCAAACTCCTGACCTCAGGTGATCCACCCACCTCGGCCTCCCAAAGTGCTGGGAGTACAGGCATGAGCCACCGTGCCCGACCAATAGGAAGTATTTTTAAAAAGGAATGAAAGAGGCCTTTCAGATCCTGTGCTGCGTTTGAAATCTGAAGTTCTGAGTCTGTCAACAGTCAGGAAAAGCATGTAGAATTTGTAGTTTCTGGTCCCACATGACCTTTCCACTGTAAGAAAACTGCCCCCATCCCTGACCCCAGCCACTGGGCCTAGGGTTTGCCCTCATCATGGGTTCTTTTGAGACTAAAGCCTTTTCAACTTTCAAAATGTAAGACCTCCAGTCTCAATCCTCCATACACCATAATCTCCATAATACAGGCACTTTCTTGTCCCTGGTCCAGCCCCTCTTGCTCTATCCCATCCTTCATACCCTGTCATTAGAACTTCTCTAATTATTATTCCAGAATTACTTAATTCTTCTACATCTTTGACCTTCTCTCTGAATGCTCCATCTACCTTCTGCTGTATCTACAACCCGGCTCTCAGCTTAGAAGGCTCTCAATTTCTCTAGAGATAACTAACTTCAAATGATCTTCTCATATCATACATACTCTTAATCTAGGAACTAGGATTGAAATTCTTGTTCTCCAGGGTTGCTACTTTCAGATTGTTATTACCTTATTCTTTTATAAGGAAAGGGAAAGGAAAGAATAAAATGAGAAAAGAAAAAATACTCCTTTGAGGCTTACACCATTCAGTCACATCAAACTCTCCATCTCTTAAATATCTCCATCTTCCAAAGTCAGGATCACTGTCTGTAGGTCACTAGGGGAATTCAGTCTTGGCTTGTAATCTTCTCCACCACTTCCAAGACACCATCCCTGTGTGTCATCCAAGTCCCCTCAAATTACCTGGCCCAATGTTTTGACCTCTTAGTTTCTCAGTCTCTGCATCTCCAATGAGCACAATCTTGCTTCAGACTTCTCTATGTCCAAAGCAATAATTGAAATTCATAAACTTTTCATGAATAATTTATTCATAAACTTTGACCACTAACTCTTCTCCTTACAGCTTGGTATTTTTAATTGCTTCTGTTATAACAAGTCTTTGACTTTGTCATTGTCTCCAGGCTAATGTTCTCTGCATTTCCTCCCAATTTATCTTCCTCTTTCTTCTTTATTTTCCTCCTGAGATCATTTAGAGTACATGTTTCATTGTTTCAGTAATATTCTTGACAATGCTATAAATTTCTTTGCCTTTCTGATTTATCCATTACTGCCTGCTAAGGAAACCTCAAAACTGAATGTGTGTGACTATCTGCTTTTTTGATGCCTGCCTCTCAGCAGTTGAGTGCTGCTGAAATCACACAATAGGCCAGATTGGCTCCATTGTAAACCCATAATCACCATCCTCAAATGGTGCCTTCAGCATTGCCTAATAATCTCATCAACTTTCTCTGGCTCATTCACTCTCACACTCACCTCAATGACTATATTAAAAGGTTTCCCCTCTCTTCAAGCCACTCTCTTCATCTCTCAAACACAGCAAATCGCCTTTTTGTAAAGATATAGGAATTTTACAAGGAAAATAGAAACCATCAGATGGAATTTACATCATGTCCTTGATATCAAACCAACAAACATCTGCATTTTCAATTATCTTAGTTCCTCTCGCCTCTGATAAAAATAAAAATGCTGTTTCTTTTCCTAGCTAAATATACATTCTCCGTTATTTGTGGTCTGGCTCAATGTTTTCCCAAATGGTTTAGAACCTTGTGCTGCTGACTAGTTTTCCTCTCTTCCATATATACATCTCTTTCCCTCAGCTGGACTTTGTTATTCGTTTTACACAACCTAAGTTCTTCATATGAAAATCAAAAAAATCCTCATCAATTATTTATTCTTCTCCCGTTACTGCCCCAATCTCTGCTTTCCTTCATGGCCAGACTTCTCAAGTTGTCTGAACTTTGGTTTAGTTCTTTACTGCTCATTCAGTGCTTCACAGCTTAATCCAATCTAACATGCAGCCACATGACTACCCGGAAACAATTCTCAAGAAAGCAACAGATGTCCATAATGCTTAACCCCACTACCATTTCCCAGTTCTCATCTCATTTGACTTGTCAACAAAACCTGACACTATTGACCACTATTTCCTTCATGAAATACTATGATCTCTTGATCGATGAAAAGAGGAGAGGGCCTAAGAATAAAACTCAAGAAGCTTCATTATCTAATAAACCAGGTGACAAAGATGGCCTTTTGAATATAGCTGATTAATCCTATACCTTGTTGTCTTTTCACCCACTTAAACTCACATCCTGGTAAATTCAGCTGCATCCACAGCCTCAATATCTAATGCTCACATGACTCAAACTTGTACCTCAAGCCCATGTTTTCTCTGAGCTCAGAAACATATTTGACTACCTACACATCTCCTCCAGGATATTTCAAAGACCTTTCAATACATGTTTAAAACCAAACACAAAATATTCCCCCAAACATGGTGATTTTCCATTATTTTAAAATTCAAGACATGGTACCACCGTCCATGCAGCTCCTTAAACCAGAGGCCTATGTGTTCTTATTGACATATCACTTTCCTTCCACCATCATTCCAAATTCCTATCAAGTTCTGTTCATGTCATGTCCTAAACAACCCTCATCATCGTCCTGTTTTCTTAGTCTACACTCTATTACTCTAGCCCAAGCTACCGAAAACTCTTTTGGATTGATACAGTGGTCTTCTACCTGATTGAACTCCATTTACCCTGACTCTAATCTGTTCTTCATGCTAAAACTAGAGTGATCTTTTCAAATTATGGAGTTGATAATATTACCCCCCTTCCATGCATTCTACTTGAGTTTCTCAACGTCTCCCCATTTACTCTGAAAATCAAGATGAAAATATGTGAATTGACCCAGAAGGCCACGCATGGCCTGCCTCCTACTTCTCTAGCTGTATTTCATACTCAGCTAAGCTTTAAAACACATGATTTCTCCATCTTCATTCTCATCTATCCTCTCCTTACCTAATGTCTATTGCTGTGGTCTGAATGTTACTGTCCCCCCAAAATTCACCTGTTTAAACCTAGTACACAATATGACAGCATTAAGAGATAGGGTCTTTGGGAAGTAACTAAATCATGAGGGTTCCATCATGATGAATGGGATTAGTGTCTCTTATGAAGGAAGTTCCAGTGGGCACCTTGGCCCCTTTCACCACAAGATGCAACAAGAAGGCACCATCTTGAAGCAAAGAGCAAGCCCATGCCAGACACTGAATCTGAATCTGAATCTGAATCTGTGGGTGCCTTGATCTAAGACTTTTCAGCCTCCAGAACCATAAGAAATAACTTTTTGTTGTTGTTTATAAGTCATTCAGTCTAAGGTATTTTGTTATAGCAGTCCAAGTGGACTGAGATACCTGTATATCTTTCTTTCTGTTCTCAACTCAAGTGACATGTTCTCAGGGAAGCTTTCCCTAATCTTCTCAGCAGTTTAAATCCCTTCATTATCTGTCTTGGCCCTCTCCACAGTTGCATTTATACATTTGTTTGTGCAGTGATGTGATGCATGTCACCACCTCCATGCTAGATCATAAGGACATAAGAGGAAAGACAGATCTGTTTTCTGCTCAGTTTTATCACTGCGCCTAGAAGAGTTTTTACGTAAATAGCAACAAGCCAGTAAACATTGGTTGAATCTGTGAATTGCCTGAAGAGAACTGAAATTATCCTAACTCTAGTATAGCTTTGTTTTATCACAGAGAATTATTTTAGATAGCTCCCAGAGTCAGTCCTTGGTTTTACGATTCTATGCCATATGAGCCTATTCCTCCTTGGAAGCGTGCATTTCCCCTCTATACACTTGTGCATCTGAGACATATTATCAATAAGTTAGATATTAAGGAAGGAAAAGAGCAATAGAAGACATGCCCTTGACTGTTCTGTTAAAATAAAAGTTAAATTTTATTGTGTACCACTCAATGCCATCTACTCAAACTGTATTCTGAGGCATAACAAGGGACACTAGAGGCTATGGATCTAAATTGGGCTATAGACAAGTTGTTCCTCAGTCCTAGGCAACAATTTCATGAATATCCATGCATAGCATAGCTTCACCTATTATTCTAGGAAACAATAACTTGAAACAACTTGAGTACTGTTTGTTCATATGATATGGTGTGGGACTCTCAGCTTTAACTGTTTATCCAACATATTTGCAAACTCATATTGTGTGAACTTAAACTTCACCAATCATTGCTCCTGCTTCACTTGATTATTGACAGGTATGATCTACTTTAGTCTATTAAACACATTATATTGGATGACATTTCAAAAGAGTAAATGTGCACTTTCTCTAAGCACACACAATAGATTACAGTCCCAGTAGCTTTCTAGGCACAGATGTTGACTATAGTAATTGAACCATGACCCTATCTGTGAATTTGATTAATTTGATTATACAGCTTTTGTGCACTTTGGTAAAAAGACAAGCCCTAAACAGCCAAAAAAAAAAAAAAAAAAGACAAACTGTAAAAACGATAACACTCCAGTCTTGGAACCAGTGATTTCTAGAAAAAATTTCATAGGAGGCCAGGCACAGTGGGTCACGCCTGTAATTCCAGCACTTTGGGAGGCTGAGGTGACAGGCAGATCACCTGACCTCAGGAGATCGAGACTAGCCTGGAAAACATGGAGAAACCCCATCTCTACTAAAAATAAAAAAAAAAATCAGCTGGGCATGGTAGCAGCCTCCTATAATCCCAACTACTCAGGAGGCTAAGACAGTAGAATCACTTGAACCTAGGAGGCAGAGGTTGCAGTGAGCCAAGATCATGCCACTGCACTCCAGCCTGGGCAACAGAGTCATCTTTAAATTAAATTAAATTAAATTAAATTAAAGCCAGGTGCAATGGCTTGTGTCTGTAATCCCAGCACTTTGGGAGACCAAGGCAGGAGGATCGCTTGAGTCTAAGAGTTTGACCTTAGCCTGGACCACATACTGAGACCCTACCTTGTAAAAAAAAAAATAAATAAAAATAACACGAATAAACAGTTAAAGCCTAAGTAACAATGCGTACGAAATGATGAACTAGCCTAACCCCAGGCTGCTACAAACAGAGGTGGTGTGTGAGAAAGGGCTGCATATAGTCTAGGTTTTATGCTTCTGTGCCATGGTGGTTCTTTTTTCATTCCAACTCCTAGCTACCAGCTAATCTTTACATGAAAGAAAAGTGCCCAGTTAATGTAAATTGGTACACTCTTCCTGGGAATATATTCAGCACTTTGCATCTTCCTTAAAATATTCTTATTCGGTAACTCAGAATTTCCATTTCTAGGAATTTACTCCTAAGGAAGCATTGTAGGAGAAATATAGAGGTCTAAGTTCAGAGAGTCTGGTTAAAACATTATTTTCAATAGCAAAGCAAATAATTGGAACAAATAGAGAATGGTTAAAAAAATGAAAATTCCTATGATATAGTAAATATAAAATACCAGAGCTACTTATTTAAAACCCAATGATTTGAAGAATAATTAACAACTTAGGAAAATATTCTATGATGTTAAATCCAAAAATCAAGTTATAAAATTATAATTCTAATATTAGCTCAATTAAATATCATATAGTCCATAAGCACATAAGATAACAGAAATGAAAATTCTCAAAACAGTAAGCATTTATTTGTGAGCAGTGAGATCATGGATTATGTTTGTTTTCTTCAATGTGCTTTGGTATATTTTCAAAATACAATAAACAGTTATACTTCCTTCCACAAACAGTATTGCTGTCCAATAGTATTACTTTCCAAATAAGCAAAACAAAATAAATTTGAAAAAAAATCTTTCTGCCATTCCAACATCTCAGAATTAGCTGAGAAATAACATGGTAGTCCAAGACAAAGCCCAAGCCTATAGCAATGGGGACACCACCAGAAAGACAATAAGGACCTTGCATCTAGTAAAGGACTGTGCTCACTCACTAGACTTGGTTTTTGAAAACTTCACAAGTGCCAAAGATTGTGCTAACTGCTCAAACAAAACAAACTGGTGCATATCCATGGAAGTACAATTCCACTGCCTGATAGAAGATGGTGAGGCAGATGAGTTACGGAGATAAACAGTAGATAAATTAGAAAGAAGACAGGAATGAGGACAATATGTTCTTTGGCCTTATCTGGTTATGTCTTCATGAATTCTTATTGAGAAATGACTGGAAGTTGCTATCAGAGTTTATTTGTTTTTTGTAGGCATGCTGTCTGCTAAATGTGTACCACTTGTATAGAGTCCATTGTTCAGTGCTAGCTCAGCCAATCTCATTTAGTTATCTTGATGAAGTTCATAATAGAAGAACTCTTGGATCTTATTAGAGATGGAATTCAAGCACCTGATTTCAATCATCACTGTAGTTATGATTCTAGTGCCTAAAATGAGCAAACCAGATAAACTGCCCTTCTTTGTTACTGAATAGCAAGTCCCTGCTGGGTGTGCCAAATAGAGCAGCAATTGCATGCTATAACAAAAGGGTTTTAAAATCTATCTACTGCTTTTTTTTTTTTTCTTTTAAATCTGCTTACTGTTTAAAAGCTGGATGAAGTTATGGCAGTGTTCCCTAGAGGAAATTGAGCTTGACAACCTTTTTAAAATCCCTAGAAAGTGCTCTTTCTAACTGAACTTTGGAAACTGAAAATATATTTATCTTTCCAAACATAAAGAATATTAAAGTTAATAACCACATTTTTCCTAGAAACCACATTTCTAAGCAGGTATATCTTAAGTATTCTCACACCACACCACACCCACACACACACACACACGGTAACTATGTGAGGTGATGGATATTTTAAATAGGTTGATTGTGGAAATCGTTTTACAATATATACGTATATCAAGTAATCACATTGTACACTTTAACTATATACAATTTTTGTCAATTGTGCATCAATAAAGCTGGGGAATAAAAGAAAAATTAACTATTTTCTATAGAGCATGAAAAGTTATTGATGAAAATTGCCATCACCTGTTGAGTTTGCTCTCCTAACAAAGTCTAAATACTTATGTAACTGGTAGATTGATTACTTACTAAGCACACCACAGCAGTGCTGTCAGCTGTAGGGAAAAGTAATTCCACTGACTACAACCCAGCCCTAATAAGAGAGGAACTTATTCTATCTTTTACAGGATGGATGCAATAATGAAATCCCTCTTTTCACTAAAAACAGTAAACAGCTAGCAGATTTCTCATCGATTAAATGAGATATGTGGACTAAATATGAAGTTTTCAAAATTTTTGGTTATTCTAGTTGATGAGATACCTTTCATTCTAATGCAAATTTCACAGGAGCTCAACTACTAAAAATGCATAAAATTGAAGCTACTCTATTTAAAGTGGGCTTGGGTAGGGAGTAAAACTTTACCTACTTCACTAGATCAAAATAAAATACAAGTTACTCAGTTAATATCTTATGATTCTACATAGAAACTTGTTTTCAAAATCCATGTAAACAAAATGGAAGCCATTGCTGATAATAAAGTGATAAAAGGAAATTTTAATAGCATTATTTGTTTACTGACTTCATTTCACTGGTTATTTTAAAACTAGGTTTTAAAAAAATAGGCTCAAGTTTCCTATTGGAAAACTTTTCTACAAAGCCATATTTCATCAAAAGAAAAGGTGTGGCATTGTGGAAGGAGAGTAAGAATTGTTAAGTTCTGAATTGAGGAGGAGATAAAAAAATAATAGCTAATGAATACTGAGGACCTAGTTATGTACCAATTCAACAATTTTAAGCATTTTATATGGTTTAGCCCATTTAATTCCCATGGTAATCACATGAAATCAAATAGCCATCGATAATATACAATTTTAAAGATGAAAAATACCAAAAAACTAAGCAATTGGATCAAGGTCATATAGTTTAGTAAGCAAAGCCTCTGGTATTTGAACTTGGAGAGTCTGGAGCTCTCTACTGATGTGGCCTTAAATAGTTCAAGGATCATATGATATTTTAATAAATAAAAAGAAAACTCCGTAGAAGTATACATAAAGTAATAATGTAAAATCATGTAGATATAAATAAAGTGCATTAAAATCTCTAGAGGCTACAGAACATATTCGCTGATGATTAGGAGGTTAAAAAATATTAGTTCTTCTTTCATGGTGACTAGTATTTACTTCTAGTTTTCACCAGTTTATTAATTTTTTAAAAGAAAATATTTAACTGTACTTTTTTTTACAAAGCAGACTATTGCAAATTAGAGAATATTTTGACCCTTTTGAAGAAAACCTGCATAGAATGCTGGATTTAATGTTAATAATGCTTTATTTTCTACAATTAGTCTGTAAGTAAGTTCAAGATCATCTGCTGTGTGATCTCTTCTCTTGAAGAAAAGGAGAAAAAAAAATGATAGTAGTCGCTGCAAGGTAAAGGCGTATCAATGTCCCTTTAGGAGGGCTACTCTACTTTCCTTTGAGAATATCCCCATCTTGTGGAATCTCCTACGCCCTGAGGGCACGTTATGGGAAATTCTCGTCTGCATTTCATCCAGGGGACTGGAGATTCCTTAGATAAATGTAATCCCTGATGATCTGGGCAAAAATCCCAAATTCCAAAGAGATGTCTACACCTTTTGAGTGTATGTGCCCCAAAGCTTGCCAATGAGAGAGTCCTAGAGTTGTTCAAATGGCTCCAGATTCTTTTTGAAGTCTCATCTCCTGTGTGTTCTGATTACTTTGGTTTACCAGCAGGACGACTGTTTTGCTAAATTAATGCACAAGAGATGTGAAGGAGATGAATGCCCTTCCTGTTGAGAGGCAGCAGGAGGGCTGGCTGCTGAGGCAAATGCTGTCTGTTTAAACACCTCCCATTTACAGCCTAAGTGCCCAAACCCTGTGGAAGAGTGCCTGATTCAGGAATCAAGGTTGTCAAACGAGATCACATGAACCGCTTTGACAGCTTTTCTCTCTCTCCGACTCAATGCTATTTTGTGGTTTGCAGTGGGTGTTCTTTACCATGGCATTAAATTCACAACACAAGAGGCGTAATAGTCAGGCTTCTGCTTTGAAAGAGACGAGGTTTTCTATGGAATAATTAGCCTATATCTGAAAAGAGGAGAGATAAATCAAAAACTTCAGAGTGATGAGGAAGAATGTTTTCAATTGGCCAATTCACGTTGTTTATAATAGAAGACAACCCATCCATTAAGCATCCACCATTTTAACGCTTAAGAATAAGGACAATTGATATTCTTGTTTAGAATTTCTAGTGCACATGGACAAACGTTGCGCCAGGTCAATTTTTTTTTAAGTAGCTTAAGACATAAGCCATGAAACCAATTTTGTGAGAAGAAAATCATGTGTTTTAAAATGAAAAGAATAAAGAATTAAAACATTCTCAATCTGTATTTTATTTTATGGTCCACAAGAGAGATTTATTTGATATAATAATACAGTTAGTGTTCCATCCAACAACTAGAACAAAAGGAATAAAAAATTTGAATATACACATAAAACTCAAGATATTTAATGTGACAAGTATATATATATTTAAAATAATGCTCTTCAAATTCCTTATTGAAAACAATATAAAAACAAAAAGATGTTCATAGAAACAGAATGCATGAAACCAAATATCAAAGTTTGAGCAAATTAATATGTGAGGTAACTTTGCTAACAATGCATGATTTTCTTGTTTACAATCTACTAAAATATATTTATACCAACTGAATGGCAAAACAGGTTTAATATCAGTTGTACTTTAGCATAAACTCAGACACCTACCGATAGAGTATTACTTTCTTTTGAGCTGGTAGTGACCACAGAAACGTCAGATAATTTCTCTGAATGAAGAATTTTATTCAAGTAACACAAAACTTCCAGACACATTTTCATAATATATTTAATCATTTCTTCATGTGATATTTATAGATAATTTGAATTTTCTGGTGTAGTTACGTGGCTATATTTTATAGTAGTGAAGTCCGAGCTTTTAGTGTAACCATCACCTGGATAATGTACATTGTACCCACTAGGTAATTTTTCATCCCTCAGGATCCTCCCTCCTCCCACCCTTGAGAGTCTCCAATGTCTGTTACTCCACAACCTGTCCATGTGTACACATATTTAGCTCCCAACTATGAGAACATGCGATATTTCACTGTTTCTGAGTTATTTCACTTATATATTATGTAATATATAACACACTTCATGTAACATACATGGAAGGTATGAAACAAAGTAAAGTCAGGACACTCTACCCCATTTACCTAAATATTACCTACCCTATATACTAAAGTACCTGTGCAGTCCTCTAGTATCTTACCTCCTTGTCACCAATTATTCTGAACTATGTTTCTCTTTTTAAATTTTAATTCACAAATAAAATTGTCTGTATTTATCATATACAAAACAATGTTTTGAAGTATATATACATTGTAGAATGTCTAAATCCAGCTAACATATACATAACAATGCATGTGTTTCTCATTCTTAATGTTAATATTCAAGTCCACAATCCATTACTAAAAACCCTTAGGACCAGATGTATTTCAAATTCAGATTGTTTTTATCAATTTCAGAAAGATTATATAGGGCATATCTTATATATTATGGTTATTCCCAACAGAGTCTAGAGAGAATTCAGTAGTCAAACTCATCAATATATCCCAGGGCACAATGGGTGAATATTTACATCTGCTATAAACAAACACTATGAGTAGCCTTATGTTGTCTATTTTTGCCACCAAACAAGGTTGCATATAAAAACAAACTTTCACATTTCATGGCTTTATGGATTTTGGAATTGCAGCTAAAGAGCTTAGATCTGCTGTTCAATTTATCAAACTTTTCTCATTTAGTTAATCCCTTTTGCATTTTATTTAAGAAACCTTTCTACTCTGAAATAATAAAGATATTCTTTTAAATTTTTTTCTTACTTGTAAAGTTTTACCTTTCCTAATATATTTAATTTATCCAGAAATCATTTTTGTATTTGAGTGAATTCCATTTTCTTTTCTCCTCTATGGATAAATAACTATCACTGTAAAATTTATAAACTCCATATCAGTTATATATCTTATTTCTGTATATGAAGAGGTCTATTTCTGGACTCACTGTCGCACTGATCAATTTTTACCTTTGCACTAAGACCACACTATTTTAATTAGCTTAGCTTGATAGCAGGCCTGGTAGCTGGTAGGGCTATTCTCTTAACCTTATTCTTATTCATCAGGAGTATCCTGACTCTTCTTGACCCCTTGATCTTCTTTTTAAATATTATCATAAACTAGTCAGGTTCCTCAAAAACCCCTTTTGGGAGTATGATTGGATTTGCCCTGAAACTCTCATTTAATTTAAAGAAAATTGACATCTTAGCAATATTGATTTTTCTTAACTGTGAATATGGGCATCTCTCTGCATTTATTTTTTAATGTATTTCAATAACATTTTATAATTTTCTCTATACTGGCATTGCACATATTTTGTTACACTTATTCCTGAGTACATTATCATTTTTGTTTATACTGAAAATGGTGGCTTTAAAGTTTCACCTTCTATATATTGCTGGTGTTTAGAAATACAATTTTTTGTTTTTGATCTCATATCTAGTCACTTTCCTAATAAACCTATTTTTATTCTAAGAAACTATCTCTATATTCTTTGGATTTTCCATACAAACAATACTATTTGTAGATATCAGTTTTGCTGCTTCTCTTCCAGAACATTCATTTTACTTATATTTCATTGACTAGAAATTTCAGTGTAATATTGAAAAGAGCAATAGAAGGAATTATTGTCTTGTTCTTAATTTTAAAAGGAATATTTCCAAAATTTATCATTAAGAATGGTGTTTGCTGTGAAGTTTTGATAAATACTTATATTGCTAAGTTAGAAAGGGTAGTAATCATGAATGAGTGTTTAATTATACGAAACGATTTTCTGCTTTCAGTGAGATGATCAAATGATATTTTTCCTTTACAAATGTGGGGAAACATATTAATTAATTTTATGATGTTAAAATGCCTTTACATTTCTGGGATAAATCCAACTTCATCATAATGTATTATCATTTTTATACACTGCCAGATTTGATTTGTTAGTACTGTGTTTTTCATTTTGGCATTGACGTCTGTGAGTAAGATCGGACCATAATTTTTTTTTCCACATATAGTCCTTAACTGTGTTTTGGTATTAGAATATAAGTTGTGTAGAATTTCCTCTTTATCCATTACCTGAAAGAATTTGTGTGAGGTTAGAATAATCTGTTTTACTTAAAAATTCAAAGAATTCATTGATAAAATTGAACTTACTATTTTTAATATGGGGAAGTTTAAAATTACTGATCTGAATTTCCATTTCTTATTGAGTCAGTTTTAATAGGTTTTAATTTTTCTACACATCTATCCATTTTATCTGTTTCAAATTTTTTGTTAAAAAATTATGCAAAATATTTTTTTACTTGGGCTTTGTCTTTTTGACTTAGTAAATTCTGCCACGGGATTATATGTATTACTTGTCAATTCAAATAACTTTCTTCCTTCTTTCTTCTCTTCATTATATGTTTTATATTTCATTAATTTCTCTTACTTATTATCTTTTATTCTATTTTCCTTGAATTTATTTTACTGATTCTTTGTGTAAAATCTTAAGTTGAATGACCAGCAAATTAATTTTCAGACTTTTTGTATTCTGTCGTAAGCATTAAAGGACACACACACATACTCCTTCAAAATATTCAATATTCTTGGTTTTATTTTATGTTAATTTTATTATTATTCAGCTCTAAGCATTTGTTATCCATTACCAAATGGAGAAGACTGAAATTTATTGCTTAATTTTTTATTTCTATCTTAATAATACTGAGATCTATATAACATTCTTTGAAATATATAAAGCCCTAGTCTTTAAAGCTTCAGATATAGTAGAAAACAACGTGTATTCTCTGATTGTTGGAAATACAGTTCTATACGTGCCCATTAAATCAAGCTTGTTGATAGGTTGTTCAAATTCTTCATATTATTGTTTTATTTCTTCTGATGTTCTAAAAATAAAAATATAGGGAGTTCGTGAATCTGTTAATTTTTTTTTTTTTTTTTTTTTTTTTTTTTTTTTGAGACGTCGTCTCGCGCTGTCACCCAGGCTGGAGTGCAGTGGCCAGATCTCAGCTCACTGCAAGCTCCGCCTCCCGGGTTCACGCCATTCTCCTGCCTCAGCCTCCCGAGTAGCTGGGACTACAGGCGCCCCACCTCGCCCAGCTAGTTTTTTTTGTATTTTAGTAGAGACGGGGTTTCACTGTGTTAGCCAGGAGGTCTCGATCTCCTGACCTCGTGATCCACCCGTCTCAGCCTCCCAAAGTGCTGGGATTACAGGCTTGAGCCACCGCGCCCGGCCTGTGAATCTGTTAATTTTTCTAGTAGTCAGTTTCTCCTGTAGTTCTATCAATATTTTGCTTCATATATTTTGGTGTTTAGCTAGACCCATACAGGCTTAATACCATTATTCTTCTGGTGAATTGAACCTCTCACTGTTTATAAACATTTATTTTATCTTTAAAAATGCTCTGTGTTTTAAGTTTTATTTTATTCAATTTAATACAGCCACCACAGCTTGCTCGCTTGTTTTGCTTGCCTTGCTGCTTTTTCTATGTTTAAATTCACCAAACTGAGCAGTGGAATCTTTCCAGCTCCTCAGGAACTCCCTGGTGTTCCCTACCAATCACTACCCACTGCACCATTCCAGAAGGTAAACATTCACAACTGCTTTGTTTTGTGGGGGTCCTGGTTATCTTTTTTTCCATTCTTTTATGATCAGTCTCCCCAAGTTTCTATGTTTCCCTTCAACCCAGTCTGACAATTTATATCTTTAACTTTTAGCAGTTATAAATTGCTATAATTTGGGGATTTATTAAATTTATATGTATTTATCGTATAAATAACTGGTGAATTTAATTTAATAACATTTGTTGTTCTTTGTCTAAGATTATTGTTTATAAATATTTTACATCTTTAACCTCACATCATGGAAGCAGTCTTAGAACTGGCCATAGGACTTGCTTTAGAAAATAATATTTTAGCAGATGTAACACAGCATAAGGACTGAATTATGCTTGTATGTGTCTCTGCTGTAGCCATTAGAAAAATATCCCTAGGTTAGCCAGCTGGTCCTACAAGGAGGATGAAAGATAATGTGGAGCAGATGCAAACTACCTTAGTTCAGCAGAGCCCTCAGCAAACCTAAAGATCCATAAACACAGATGCTTATTGTGTTAATCCACTGAGGTGTAGAATGATTTGTTATTAATTTGGTGGCAATAACTAAATGATACTTTCTTATTAATATACGTTTATTTGTTTTTACTCTTTTGACTTTTGTGCTTCTTATCTGTCTCACTATTGTTTCCTTTTCCCTTATGGAAAAAGAAATAATTGAAGTATCTGTCAATTTATGTGTTTTTTTCTCATTGCAATTCTTCTGTTTGTTTAGAAATTGTATGTTCTATTTCTATTTTTGAAAGACAACCTTAAAATTTTATCATGCATATTAAACAAAGTCTAAAGTCAATCTTTGTTCCTGAAAACATAAGAGCTTCATAATAATTTTATTTCAATCACTACTTCCCAGTATACATACTATTGTTTTCTGGTAGGCTAGTTGCGTATTTTTAACTCCCAAATTGGGTACTATTAAAATTAATATCTTATACAGGTTATTTTTGTATAGATTTCTTAAAATAGCTCTGCTTTCTTTGCTTGCCACTTTTTCTTGCAGATCTTCCATCTCTCTCTATATATATACACACACATATATATATATCCTTTATAAATGAAGGTCTTTTAATCATAAATTCTGTCAGTTTTTATTTACATTAAGTATCTTTATTTTATTCTTGTTCTTAAAATCTAATTTTGAAGCATACATAGTTTTCCCAACATATTAAAATATTATTCTACTGTATTTTAGCATCTATTATTGAGGTTGAAAAGTCTGCTATTAGACTATTTGTTACTCCTTTATGGGTAATATGTATTCTCTCTCTCTCTGGTTGTTATCCAGAACTTTTCTTTGTCACTAAAAGTTTGCTAAAACTTTGCACAACATGAATTTATTTTTTATTCTGCTTGGGATATATTCTGATTCCCATAGGGGTGGACTTCTGTATTTTATCAAGTCTAAAATTTTTTTGCCATTGTGCCTTTAGGTATTTCCTAAAATAAATGCACATTAGTTCTTTCATTCTCTAATGTCTCCCATGACTTTTAAACTTTCTTTCATATTTTTTATCTCCTACTTCTATGCTGCTTTTAGTGGAGTTTCTTTAGGTCTGTATTTCAGTTCAGTCATTCTCTCTTTACGGCATTAACTCTGTGGTTAACATATCCATTATGCTTTTAATTTTGACTTGTTTTATATTTAGAAATTCTATGTGGATGATTTTCAAATATGCCTAGCCATTTTGACATACTCTTGTTTCAGTATTTTATTTTAAATTTGCCTTTTAAAATTTTTATATAGGTATTTATATTCCACATAAGCAAATTCTGATATGTGAAGTCCTTGTTGACAGTTACCTGTTGTTTGCTGTCCTTTCAACTTTCACTCATAGTGGCTAGTTTCCTTGGGCATTTTTACTACAAACTTGTTTTGTTGAACTTACTCTATAGAAATCCTAAGATTCTAAAATAGGAATACCGATCTCCAGGGATAGGTATGAGAGCCAGAAGATACCACTGGGCTAGGATACTTTATCCCACTTTGAGCATCTTAAATTAATATGAGAATCTGAGAATCTCAAGTTCATCTCTTTCACCTTTCTGCTAACCAAGGGCTTATTCTCTACTCCAAAACCTGATAAGAGATTTTTGACTGGAACAATCTTAACTTTTACCTATGGGTTTTTTTCTGTTGCATATTTTGTTTTAATTTTTAATTAACATTTTGAGTTTTTTGATTTGCCATAGAGATTTCCCTTACACTTTAAGAAGAGCAGCAATCCACTAAAAATTCTGTTTGTATAATTACTGCAGGATCAATGCATTTAAATGGTTGAGAGTTCAACTACCTAGTAACCAATATTACTCCAAATATTTTCATAACATATTCTTTATAAGGATTCAAAACAATTTTATGGAGGATGGTGTAATATTATCATGAGTATCAAATAAGAAAGCTAAGTTTTAAGTGAGTTATTACTCTAAGGATACGGAATATCAAAAGTAAACATTTGTCAAAACTGAAACCTTGATGACAAAATAAAACAAATTTATCCTGGAGCTCTGACCCAAAGAATCTTTCAATGTAATGTGACATTCTTATTATATCAATATTTTGTTTATATGAAACAAACTTTATTAGAATAATATTTTATATATTTTTAAATTTGCATATCTACAACCCTTAAAAATTAAAGGTTTCCTAACTTACCATTTATAATTTTCTCAAATGTTACAAAGTTTGATCAAATGCATCAACAGGCATTAGGATTTAGTGAAAGTTTAACTTTAAAAATTATTTTTAACTATAACTTCACAGAGACTGAGATAACAAAAAGATGATTTTTTTCCCCGAATAAGCCAATGCTCAAGAGTGAATAATTTTGAAGCCAAACAGGGATTTCAGTTTCTATATGGAGCCTTAACCATAACTTCTCTGGGGAATTTTCCAAGTCTACAAAATAATACCTTAAAATAATACTTGCAAATCCATAGCACTATTCATGTGAGCCTAAGCATCATTAAGCCTTAGGTGACATATTCCATCTTGCAGACAGTGATATAGAAACACAGAAGCATTAAGTGACTTTGGCAATGCCATAGAAGGTCAACCAAAGCTGAGTCAGTAACAATATGTCTCAGAAGTATCTAAAAGGAGAATCAGTTCTAGGGGATTTTCAGGTTTAGAAGATTCTGAAATATCTTAGGAGGGTGGTTCTCCACAAAAAC
This sequence comes from Rhinopithecus bieti, assembly GCF_001698545.2. NCBI lineage: Eukaryota > Metazoa > Chordata > Mammalia > Primates > Cercopithecidae > Rhinopithecus > Rhinopithecus bieti. The sequence continues at coordinate 575,434 of NW_016816568.1, forward strand.
CATCACCAGGGAACTTGATAGAAATGCAAATTCTCAGGTTCCTCTCAGACCTACTGAAACAGAAACTCAAATGGTACTGTGTTTTGACAAACCCTTCAGGTTACTCTAGTACACCCAAAAGTTTGAGAGCTACTGCTATAGGAAAAGTAGATAAGACATGATCTTCTTTCCACCTCCCTGGACCAGTTGCAAGCTGCAATAACTATCAGAGAGGAGATGAGAAGCAGGAATTACAGACTGCAATGTCCACAGATGCTACCAGTTATGTTTCACTATGGAGATTCTTTATAGAACTAGTCCTCGATCTTGAGGCCAGGCTAGGCCAGCCTGCCATTATTTATAAAATAAGTAATTTGGTACTAATAATAAAACAATGACTTTACTATTGATGTTTATGTAAACAGCAATGAGTTGAAGGAGTTCCTTACAATAATGTCACATCGGTCAAATATATTATGGCATATTTCCCTAAATACTAAAGAAATACGTTAACTTATAGCTGGAGGGCTAACCACTTAAAAACATTACCAGGTTGTCTTTTACATGCTATAGCCAACAGTGAGGAATCATTAACAAAGCATGTGCTAATAGTTTTGGAAATTAGAGATAGCTTTAATACCACCATACTTTCCCAAAATTCAGCATGTATCTATAGAATTGTCTTACGTGAACACAACTGTATGCACTCAGCTAACAATCTCCCACAGTCTTCCAATGCGAAGTAGTTTGAGTGGACAGTGCAAAACAACAAGAGGTAGGGAAGCAAGCAAGTAATGAGCTGGAAGAAACCAAATTACGCTCTCTTTAGCAAGAGGAATAGAGAGCAGGGACAGAGGGTGAAAAAAAAAACTGACCTAGCCACACAGGCTGCCCCAGAAAATGTAAATGACATTAACAAGTTTAACTGCATTTCAGAAATTGGGCAGTATCATCTTAGGTGGGACAACTTCATAGGCAAGTATAGTCAAGGAAGAGAAATGACATTGACAAACACTGGGAGGGTAAGTCAGGAATCAGGAGTATAGGGGAACATACATGAGCATAGAATCACTCCCAGCGCAACATTACTAGGGTCTGAAGGATGGTTTAAGCTTAATTACACAAGAAAATTTGGGGTTTCTTGGCCAGAGATCAAGTACCAAAATAGTAAAACTTCGAAGATGTCAATGTTCGAAAAAGAAAATTAGTCCAAACCAGTATGTGAACTAAGATTCTATGGAAGGTATTGTAGAAGAAAAGAGGTATCAGCAGAGGACCCAACTGAATGCTATCAAAAATAATTTTTTAGAGGGGAAAGGAGAGAAATGAGAATGATTACAAGCAAAAGGAATTAAGTTTTTGTTATACACTCTCACAACTCTTTTTTGACTTCTCATTCCCCTCTACAAAGATGGTTCTTGTAACCCTCAGCCTCTCCCAGATTGTACATTTTCTATAAAGTACACAGTCAAAATCCGAGAGGAGCCTTCCAATTCCTGAAATTTGCATGTTGAAGTAATAACTTTCAAATATAACAGGGAGATATCTGCTTTCGGCCCTGAGTAATTGGTTTTGGACTTACCCTCCCATCACAAACAACTGTAAAGCTAGTCACTTTTATCAGATATCAGATAATAGTCTATGTAAGGGATGATCTTGGGCCTTCCTGCTTAGGAGAAGTCCCCTGGCCTCAGTAAAAAAGTACTAGAACCCAGCTAAAGAGCACTGGTCTCCATTGCTCAGGAGCTAAGGAGAAATAAATAAAAGGTCAGGGTTGCTGAGTTGACTTTAATTTGCAAGGCAAAGTATTAGAGAAGAGGAAGCTGCACAGAGGACAGAAACAGCAGAAGTTTCCATGAGTTTCTCCATAGGCTGATGGCTGAGAACTAGGATGTCTTGCACAGTGAGAACTACTAAGAAGCAAAGCAGAAAATGGCTGCAGTGGGGCTGAAAGCTGAGCAAAAATATTGGAGGCTATCAGTTCTAGGAGCTGCTGGAATTCTGGCCCAGCAAGAGTAAATGGACCTCACTCAGCATTTCAGGCACTCACATGGCTCCCAGAAAGACTGTGCCCTACAGAAAGAGTCATATCCTCGGACACTAAGGGCAGAACAGAAATAGACCCACCCTAACAAAGTTTTAAAAAGAAAAGCCTGAGAGTGTTAATGAGATATACCATAATTTGACTATCTGCCACAACAAAATAATAATCTCTAAAGGAAAATAACATTATCCAGACTCTTTACTACATAAAATCTACAGTGTCCAACATATAATAAAAATTACTAGTTATGTAAAGAAGCAGATAATTTAACACATAAGAGTTTACAGCTGTCAATAGAAAGACCTAAACATGATCCAAATGTTAGAAATAGCAAAGACTTTTAAAAAATAATTATAAATATGTTTAGAGAACTTGAGGGATGAACATGAGAATGCAGACAGAATCTCAGAAGAAAGAAAAAATTTTAGACCTGAAATGTACAATTTCTGAAATAAAAGGCTTACTGGATGTGCCAAATAGCAGATTGTACACAACAAAAAAGACCAGTGAACTTGATGCTAGGGCAACAAAAATTCTCCAGACTGTAGAAAACATGGAAAAAAGATGGAAAAAATTAGCTGTGATTTGCAATACGTATCAGCTAATCTCAGGAGAGAATACAGAGTAGTGCAAAAAGTATTTGAAGAAATAATGCAAACATTTTCCCAAATTTGAGAAATATGTCAGCTTCAGGGAGCTAAAAAAATCCTTACACTAGATAAATANCAACAGGCATTAGGATTTAGTGAAAGTTTAACTTTAAAATTATTTTAACTATAACTTCACAGAGACTGAGATAACAAAAGATGATTTTTTTCCCCGAATAAGCCAATGCTCAAGAGTGAATAATTTTGAAGCCAAACAGGGATTTCAGTTTCTATATGGAGCCTTAACCATAACTTCTCTGGGGAATTTTCCAAGTCTACAAAATAATACCTTAAAATAATACTTGCAAATCCATAGCACTATTCATGTGAGCCTAAGCATCATTAAGCCTTAGGTGACATATTCCATCTTGCAGACAGTGATATAGAAACACAGAAGCATTAAGTGACTTTGGCAATGCCATAGAAGGTCAACCAAAGCTGAGTCAGTAACAATATGTCTCAGAAGTATCTAAAAGGAGAATCAGTTCTAGGGGATTTTCAGGTTTAGAAGATTCTGAAATATCTTAGGAGGGTGGTTCTCCACAAAACCATCACCAGGGAACTTGATAGAAATGCAAATTCTCAGGTTCCTCTCAGACCTACTGAAACAGAAACTCAAATGGTACTGTGTTTTGACAAACCCTTCAGGTTACTCTAGTACACCCAAAAGTTTGAGAGCTACTGCTATAGGAAAAGTAGATAAGACATGATCTTCTTTCCACCTCCCTGGACCAGTTGCAAGCTGCAATAACTATCAGAGAGGAGATGAGAAGCAGGAATTACAGACTGCAATGTCCACAGATGCTACCAGTTATGTTTCACTATGGAGATTCTTTATAGAACTAGTCCTCGATCTTGAGGCCAGGCTAGGCCAGCCTGCCATTATTTATAAAATAAGTAATTTGGTACTAATAATAAAACAATGACTTTACTATTGATGTTTATGTAAACAGCAATGAGTTGAAGGAGTTCCTTACAATAATGTCACATCGGTCAAATATATTATGGCATATTTCCCTAAATACTAAAGAAATACGTTAACTTATAGCTGGAGGGCTAACCACTTAAAACATTACCAGGTTGTCTTTTACATGCTATAGCCAACAGTGAGGAATCATTAACAAAGCATGTGCTAATAGTTTTGGAAATTAGAGATAGCTTTAATACCACCATACTTTCCCAAAATTCAGCATGTATCTATAGAATTGTCTTACGTGAACACAACTGTATGCACTCAGCTAACAATCTCCCACAGTCTTCCAATGCGAAGTAGTTTGAGTGGACAGTGCAAAACAACAAGAGGTAGGGAAGCAAGCAAGTAATGAGCTGGAAGAAACCAAATTACGCTCTCTTTAGCAAGAGGAATAGAGAGCAGGGACAGAGGGTGAAAAAAAAAACTGACCTAGCCACACAGGCTGCCCCAGAAAATGTAAATGACATTAACAAGTTTAACTGCATTTCAGAAATTGGGCAGTATCATCTTAGGTGGGACAACTTCATAGGCAAGTATAGTCAAGGAAGAGAAATGACATTGACAAACACTGGGAGGGTAAGTCAGGAATCAGGAGTATAGGGGAACATACATGAGCATAGAATCACTCCCAGCGCAACATTACTAGGGTCTGAAGGATGGTTTAAGCTTAATTACACAAGAAAATTTGGGGTTTCTTGGCCAGAGATCAAGTACCAAAATAGTAAAACTTCGAAGATGTCAATGTTCGAAAAGAAAATTAGTCCAAACCAGTATGTGAACTAAGATTCTATGGAAGGTATTGTAGAAGAAAAGAGGTATCAGCAGAGGACCCAACTGAATGCTATCAAAATAATTTTTTAGAGGGGAAAGGAGAGAAATGAGAATGATTACAAGCAAAAGGAATTAAGTTTTGTTATACACTCTCACAACTCTTTTTTGACTTCTCATTCCCCTCTACAAAGATGGTTCTTGTAACCCTCAGCCTCTCCCAGATTGTACATTTTCTATAAAGTACACAGTCAAAATCCGAGAGGAGCCTTCCAATTCCTGAAATTTGCATGTTGAAGTAATAACTTTCAAATATAACAGGGAGATATCTGCTTTCGGCCCTGAGTAATTGGTTTTGGACTTACCCTCCCATCACAAACAACTGTAAAGCTAGTCACTTTTATCAGATATCAGATAATAGTCTATGTAAGGGATGATCTTGGGCCTTCCTGCTTAGGAGAAGTCCCCTGGCCTCAGTAAAAAAGTACTAGAACCCAGCTAAAGAGCACTGGTCTCCATTGCTCAGGAGCTAAGGAGAAATAAATAAAAGGTCAGGGTTGCTGAGTTGACTTTAATTTGCAAGGCAAAGTATTAGAGAAGAGGAAGCTGCACAGAGGACAGAAACAGCAGAAGTTTCCATGAGTTTCTCCATAGGCTGATGGCTGAGAACTAGGATGTCTTGCACAGTGAGAACTACTAAGAAGCAAAGCAGAAAATGGCTGCAGTGGGGCTGAAAGCTGAGCAAAATATTGGAGGCTATCAGTTCTAGGAGCTGCTGGAATTCTGGCCCAGCAAGAGTAAATGGACCTCACTCAGCATTTCAGGCACTCACATGGCTCCCAGAAAGACTGTGCCCTACAGAAAGAGTCATATCCTCGGACACTAAGGGCAGAACAGAAATAGACCCACCCTAACAAAGTTTTAAAAGAAAAGCCTGAGAGTGTTAATGAGATATACCATAATTTGACTATCTGCCACAACAAAATAATAATCTCTAAAGGAAAATAACATTATCCAGACTCTTTACTACATAAAATCTACAGTGTCCAACATATAATAAAATTACTAGTTATGTAAAGAAGCAGATAATTTAACACATAAGAGTTTACAGCTGTCAATAGAAAGACCTAAACATGATCCAAATGTTAGAAATAGCAAAGACTTTTAAAAAATAATTATAAATATGTTTAGAGAACTTGAGGGATGAACATGAGAATGCAGACAGAATCTCAGAAGAAAGAAAAAATTTTAGACCTGAAATGTACAATTTCTGAAATAAAAGGCTTACTGGATGTGCCAAATAGCAGATTGTACACAACAAAAAAGACCAGTGAACTTGATGCTAGGGCAACAAAATTCTCCAGACTGTAGAAAACATGGAAAAAAGATGGAAAAAATTAGCTGTGATTTGCAATACGTATCAGCTAATCTCAGGAGAGAATACAGAGTAGTGCAAAAGTATTTGAAGAAATAATGCAAACATTTTCCCAAATTTGAGAAATATGTCAGCTTCAGGGAGCTAAAAAAATCCTTACACTAGATAAATACAAAGAAAATCATTCCTAAGCATATCATAAACTGCTGAGAACAAAGACAATGAATTTAACATACAGACAAAGAATGATGAGAAAGAGTATCTTAGAGAGAAAAAGTGAAATTGACTGGGACTAAAGTGAAATGATGCATCAGTGTAGAGGACTATGTGCTTGCAAACCAAGCAGGGCGTTCCCGATAAGTCCTGCTCTTGCAAATGAAGCAGGGCATTCCTCCCCTGCAAACAGGGAGGACAAAGGAGCCTACAAGACTGGCCTCAGTTGCAAATAGCAGACCCTGGGGGCTTGTTTATATGTAAACATCTTGGAAATCCAGAAAGTCAGGGAAAGGTCAGAAAAACAACAATGTGTCTTGTGACTTGGTAACATTCCACAAACGACGGTATAAAATAAAGCAGAGCGTGTCGTTTGGCGCGGCCGCCATGTTTGTCTTGTCTTGTGTTGTCTTGTGTGTTCATTCCTTTGTTTAGGAAACACACGGACCCCAACACATCAGAATTCCAGAAACCATCATTAGGCTTTACATACATTTCATATCCTCACTCACGAAAAAAATCATAAAATCCCCTGTGGTGACTGGGTTTACAGACTGAGGTCACCCATTATCACTTTCTGTTTTTATGAAATTTGGAACCAGAGCGTTACACATTTGAAACTAGTGTATACATATTCCAGCCCAAAAAGCAAATCGTGTTCTACAGCAATATTCCCAGAGCATATCAAACTAGTTTAATAACCTCAATCTCTATCACCATGTCACAATATAACTAAAAACTCTCAAGGACAGGAATTTGGGGATTGGTTTACAGAGGGCCACTCTTGTAGTTTTCCTCCTTGTGGCTGGAGGTATGCAGCAGATTAACTGCCTTGAGCTGGAAGGAGATTCCCAAATAGTATGAAAAAAGGAGGCCAGAGATTCCTTGTGCTAATAAGGAAACCCATTATAGCTGCTAGTGATGGAACTTGTCTTTGTGAATCAGGTCTTACGGGTGGGATGATACTGCTGCAGTTAATGATACTGACACTGATACAGAGTCCTGCCAGTGTACGGCAGTTCTTCATGGTACCCTCCATTTTTTTCTTTCTTTTTTTTTCTTTTTTTCCTTTAAAGACAGAGTCTTGCTCTGTTGCCCAGGCTGGAGTGCAGTGGCGTGATCTCGGCTCACTGCAACCTCCACCTCCAGGGTTCAAGAGATTCTCCTTCCTCGGCCTCCCGAGTAGCTGGGACTACAGGCACATGCCAACATACCTGCCTAATGTTTGTATTTTTAGTAGAGATGGGGTTTCACTATGTTGGCCAGGCTGGTCTCAAACTCCTGACCTCATGATCCATCTGCCGTGGCCTCCCAAAGTGCTGGGACGGTGCCTTCTATTTCATCAAAGTGGATCTCACTTCACTGAACTGGGCTCCAATGTTTTCATCTTTTAATTTGATTCTACAGCTACCTCTCCACAGTGTAAGACTGGTGAAGCACAAATGCCAGTATTTGTAGCAGTGCCATATGAAGCCTTTTTGTACCCTGAGGCAAAAGGAAAAATGTACACCTACATAGACATGTATCAGCATATGTTTTCATATTTTGAACCAAGGGGAACATAGTAATAAAACTTGTACAATCAAAAAAATATAAGAATATCTAAAGCGCCCTTACTTTTTTTTTTTTAATCTATACTTTAAGTTCGTAGGCGTATATGCCCTGAAAATCATGCAGGTTTGTTAACATATGCTATACATTGTGGCCAATGTTGGTGTGCTGTACTCGTTAACTCATCATTTACATTAGGTATCGCTTTTCTGTAGTTTTTACATAATTGCATCCCTCTCCTCCCTCCTCTCCCCGGACCCATCGACAGGGCTCCAGGGGGTGTGTGTGTTCCCCACCCTGTATCCGCAAGGTGTCCTCATTGGTTCAATTCACCACCTATAGTAGGAACATGTGGTATTTGGTTTTCTGTCCTTGCAATAGTTTGCTCAGAATGATGGTTTCCAGCTTCATCCATGTCCCTACAAAGGACATGAATGCATCCTTTTACATGGCTGCATAGTATTCCATGGTGTATATGTGGCACACTATTGTTAACCCTCAGCTGTGTGCTGATGGAAGTAACTGGCCCCTTCATATATTAATGTAAGGCCATAAAGCAAGCAAATAACAGCTTGTCTTATGTTAAAATTTTGATATGTTCACCATATATTTTCTACATATATTTTGATTTATTTTAATATTGCTTTAAAATAATATTAAGTTTGATTACTGAGTTTTGGTGTCCCCTTAGATTTTGCACCTGGGAAAAATACCTCACTTACCTCACCCTAATCCCATCCCTGGAGATCGTTGTCTCAGAGACCAAGTGCTTGCATCCCTGCCTAATAACCCACTGTAGTCCTTGATTCCCATGGTAGGTAGAATAAAGGTCCCCCAAAGATATCCACACTCTAATATTAGAATCTATGAATTTGAATACTTTATGTAACAAACTCTGCAGTTATGATTAAGGTGAAGGACCTAAGATGGGGAGATTATCTTAGAGTATTCAGGTGGACCCAATCTAATCAAATGAGTCCTTTAAGGAAGAGAGCTCTTTCTAGCTGCAGAGAACCAGAGAGATAGTAGAAGAACTCAATTTGCCTTTGTAGGCTTTGAAGATGGAAGCAGGGGCTTTGCCTCAAGGAGTGCAGGAGGTCTTCAGAATCTGCAAAAGGCAGATAAATCTCCAGAAAGGAACATAGCCTTATGCCTTGATTTTAGCCTAGTAAGAACCACATTGAACTTCTGCCCTACAGAGCTGTAAGATAATAATTTTGTGGACTTTTAAGCTACTAAATGTGTAGTACTTTGTTATAGCAGCAATGGGAAACAGATACAACCCCTTCTCTCTATATGAATTGCTCATCTCTGCCTCTGGGACTCAGGACCACCTGGATTTGTTCCCCAACAGGGTTTTATATCTTCTCCTAATCTCTAGGAGAAGAATTTGGCATGTTGGTACCTTTTAATTCCCAAAAGAGGTTCACTTCAAATTTTCCAAACCCTTTCTCCAGAAACCTTCAAATTCCTCAAATCAACAGCTTCCCTGCAAGGAAAACAACACCACAAAAAATATTCACATTTTGGAGATCCTGCTATATAGCATTTTCTCTAACAGAAACATTCTCAGAGTTTCTTTGAATTATATTCCTTTAATTTCTAGATGGGTTTATGAGTTATTTAGTCAACTGGAATGCCATAGAAGGCACACGGTGGGCAAGGAATGGGGGCAGTGGGCATAGGATTCATGTGTGACTCACATGAGTTCATTTTATGACTGCATCCCCACATGAACAACCTGGTCTTTTCCTTTAAAATTAAAATATTACCTTTCTTACAGAATCAGTTTAAACCCTGACACTTCATCTCTCAGACAAGATCAACTTAGAGACTGGAGCAGAAACACACCTGAAGTGGTCAGGCTTGGGTGGACTTAACAGAGAATGGTTAGAGAAGGGAGAAGAGACAAAGGAATTAAGAGGGTTGATGCAGCAGGAGATGGGGTGGACTGCAGGAAGCAGGTTAGATCATGAATAACTTAGAACATCACTCCTACAGTTCAACCCTTCAGGCCTAAAAGATCTGAATTAAAAAGTGGGCTCAGTAAAAGTCTAACTGCTCATATAGTCTTTCAACCTAAGAGAAGGGGGAAACTTTAAAACCCTAAATATTATCTATTGCCATATTTGGTGTTAAGTTCATTCATGAATCGCTCAGGTCACTGTTAGAATGATTATTACTAAACTTTAAAACATAAAACGTGTTACATCAAACTAAAATTTTGCCCAAGAAAGCCTCCATACTCACATACTTGAGTTCTTAACATATGAACTACATAAGTACATAGACAAACTGAAAACGTAACTTCAGAGTGGGCTTTTGTAACAATAGCTGAGTCTCAGCCAATCACAGAAGTCATACTGAACCACTCATAGGCAGCCAACCATGCAAACCTCGTTCAAATAAGGCAAACCTAGAGCTGTAACCAATCCAGCGTTTCCATACCTCACTTCCATTTTCTGTACGTTACTCCCCTTTTTCTGTCCATAAATCTTATCTGACCATGCCACAGCCCTGGAGTCTGTTTTGATTCTTGGGGCAGCCCAAACCATAAACTGTTTGTTTCTTTTTCCTTGCTTAAATTGTTAAATTCAATTTGTCTAAAGTTTTTATTTTAACAAATGCATCCACAGATTCAGTTTTCCAACTGCATGTCTAGGTAGAAAATGGAAAGAACAGAAACAGCTTTAACCAGAAATAATTTGATTTTTAAAAAGGTCTAATAAACATGGCCATAGAATAGTATCTACAAATTATAAGGGATGGTTTTTCATAACAGAAAATTATATAATGTTGGCTTGATGCAAGCAATTTAGCAGATTGGTTCAAATTTGTCATCTGCACTTTCTAGTTTTAGTGGTTCTCAAATATATACTCATATCCATATGCAAATAAATATTAAGAGTCATCAACAGCTTCTTTGTAATCTACAGTATTTTTTCTTTAGCTTAAGAACAGGGTCAGAACATTTAGCAAAATCCGAACTATTAACTAACCGATACTATATCAATATCCTATAGCTCTTTTACTTAAGTGACAATCTTTTCATTTCAATACCTAGAGTCTGAAATAATATCTACGAAAACCCAGAAGTGGTGTGTCCAAAATTAAACAATACTTTTAAAAGCTCTCAGATTAAAAGGAAATTAATTCCTTGCACTTTTGTCAAGTTTCAATCCACATTCCCAAGAAAGGGCAGGGATTCCTTTGGAGTCCTCAGCAAATACATTTCTTCCAGCCTCTGACTATGGAGAGCAGTTGTGATTCCCAAGGCAACTCAGCATTGCCAAGAAAAACCTGTGCCTCTCATAAATATATGAGCCCTCATTCGCAACTCAATAATAAATAAGCAACTTTGCCTTGGCTGGGAGAAAACAAGGCTAATCTCGGTGGAATTGAATATCAGAAACGAAAGCTATAAATCGTCATTGTTCTTAAATTATTCAACAATTGATCTTCTTCCACACACTTAACAGAAAAACTATGTCGATAAGGTATAAAACAAAATAAAACTTAATACAGTCTTACAAAACATACAAACTCCTGTTAGCAGGTATTTTTTCACACTCAATGTATCACACTCTCCCAAGTTTGTTTGAAGAAACTATGCAGCAACAAAGCACTTTTTTATCTTTTGACAAATCAATAAAAACAATATAACCCAGCAATTACAATGTACATGTATATGTTGGATATAAAAGGTTCATGCACATTTTTATTGGCTTTTTTCTTGTCTTCATCTTATTTTTTTTAATCCATTCTATTTCTTTTGAATTCTATTAACAGGACTGGAGCTCCATTTAACTGGAAACTTGGACCTGGGGTTCCATTTAATTGGGCACCAGCTCTGCACCAAACACATATGGAACAAATTATTCTACCTTTTAAATCATAGCAATGTATAAATCTGGAAGAAAATGATGCCTTTTCTGACCCAGGAATCCTTTCCCAGAGCTTACAAAAAAAAAAAAAAAAAAAA
>NW_016816568.1:588032-617496 GCF_001698545.2 Rhinopithecus bieti
AAAAAAAAAAAAAAAAAAGAAGAGCCACTTTTTAAAAAATTATTGAAAAAATGTTCTAATATGTCTTCAGAATTTTTGAAAACTTATTTCCATGGAATGACAGCTCAATCACATATGGAGATTTCATTAACCTGATTTAACAAGAATTCCTGTTCAGAAGAGTTTAGTGCTGAGCAAACTGGTCACCAACTTCAAGAGTCTTACACTTTAAAGATACAATAAAATATATTCAAACATATATTCTTTTTTCTGAAATGTGTTGATAGTATATTAATACAACTAGTTATATCTCTAGGATGCCAAGTAATGTCAAGAAAAAATTGCTCTGGACAAAGTTAAATGAGCAAGGAAGACTTTATGCAAGCTGTTTTAATAGGGGACAGAGACAATTGTCAAGAAGACAATAACTCTTCTTGAAAGTCTAAAATGTAGCAAAGCTGAGGGGAACTTTAAGGCTGTCTTGGTCAATAAACAAGAAAAGGGAAACTAACACTGAAAAAGAAGTTACTTTTGAGCAATATTTTAATAAAAGAAAAGCACACAGCTTCCTTGAAAGGAAGGGGAAGCTGTCTGAAGCTGAGGTGGTGCTCTGCCAGGAGCAAGCTGACAAGTCTCACTCGAGTACTGGCAAACAGAGCTTGGGGGCTGGAGCAGGAGCCTGAGCTGGGATGAGGCTGGCCATTCATTCCAGGAAACCAGGGGGTGGAGGGCCTTGATGCCTGTGATTAAGAGTGTTAATTTGGCTTGAGAGGTAATTGGGCATTGGCACAGGACTCAGAAAGGGGAAATAATGCAATCAAAGAGGCCTGAGGAAGATGTTTGTGACACCTGTGAGGGAATTGAGGCTACAGAGACTGAGGCGGGAAGACCAATAAGGAGGTCATTATCCTGCTGCCTGTACCATTAGAGTGCTCCATCTCCCCACTAATCCCCACTCTGTCACTTTTTCTTCAGTGAAGCACTTCTCCTGTCTCTCTCCTTAATTATCTTTTCACAATCCAGTCCCTATGACCACTCTTTAAAAAATCAAACTGCCCTTCTTGTTTCTTTGAAATCTCTCCAGAAAGTACACTTGAACCATAAGATTTAAGATGTAATTAAATCATCAGATCTTTGAGGCAGAGATGTGAAGCAATAATTAAGACAATTTCCTAAGTTTGCCTGATCATAAGACCCAAGTAGGGATGTTTAAAACATGTGTTTAATTTCTTTTTTTTTTTTTTGAGAAGGAGTTTTGCTCTTTGTCGTCCGAGCTGGAGTGCAATGGTGCGATCTCAGCTCACTGCAACCTCCACCTCCTGGGTTCAAGCGATTCTCCTGCCTCAGCCTCCCGAGTAGCTGAGATTACAGGCCACCACACCCAGCTAATTTTGTATTCTTAGTAGAGATGGGGTTTCACCATGTTGGTCAGTCTGGTCTCGAAATCCGGACCTCAGATGATCCACCCACCTCAGCCTCCCAAAGTGCTGAGATTACAGGCATGAGCCACTGCACCCGGCCAGGGGTTTTCTTTAAGCATAACTTCCTAGGCTCCACTTTACACTCACTGAAACAGTATTGTCCAGTAGAGGGGTACAGCAACTTGTCTTTTCAGGAGAGTACCCCAAATGATAGCTATGATCTGACAGTTAGGCAATGAGTTAGTAGCTGGCAATGTCATGAGACTTCATGAAAGGGGTGAGTTTTTAATGAGTTGATTTTAAACTACTTTCCTCTCCGTTCTGGTTCCTGATGGCACTAGTATATCAGGCTAATGGTGAATGCCTAAAGAATGATGTTGCCTGGAAAACTGGTAAAACCAGATTAAAGTATGCTCCTGCCTACCACTGGCTTGGTTAAATGAACGTAATCAGAAAAGAGGAATCCGCGGAAATGTGAGAAAAACTACACAAAGCAACAACATTGGGGGATGAACCAGAAGCTGACCATGAAAATGAGACTCTAGACACACAGTCACTCAAGTGTTTTTTCAAAACTGAACTTCCATATCTCTTTGGCCCTATCCTAGTATGGAAGGATTATAGTAGATAAACCTCTGAATGAGAAAATGAATATTATGCTGTACGGATTCTGCCAGTTTATACAGCTGTGGACCAAGTGAATCAACAGTGATGTGCCTTTAAAAATTGAACAAACGGGCCGGGCCCAGCACTTTTGGGAGGCCGAGACGCGGATCACGAGGTCCGGAGATCAGACCATCCTGGGGCTAAACACGGTGAAACCTACCGCTCTACTAAAAAAATACAAAAAACTAGCCGGGCGAGGTGGCTGTGCGCCTGTAGGTCCCAGCTACTCTGGAGGCTGAGGACAGGAGAATGGCCTTAAACCCAGGAGGCGGAGCTTGCAGTGAGCTGAGTATCCGGCCACTGCACTCCAGCCTAGGGCGGCAGAGCGAGGACTCCGTCTCAAAAAAAAAAAAAAAAAAAAAAAAAAAAAAAAAAAAAAAAAAAATTGAAAAACATAAAACAAAGTGTCTTCAGGAAATAATATTTAACCTGCAGGACTAGCCCCATTTTCCCCATGAAAAGAGCCATAAAATATGTATCTGGAAACTTCATGGAAGCCAGTTAAAGGAATTTGAAGGAAAAGCTGAAGGAATCACATGGAGTCATGCATGAAACGATGGGACTGCCTAGTGTCATCTGAATTTTTCCACTCTAGGGTTTCTCATCACCCAGTTTCCTCTTGCCTATGGTGTATGACTAGTGACGGAGCAGAGGGCTGGGTAGGAAAAAAACATCCATTTCTATTTGGGATTTGGAGTTTGGGTGGAAGTAGAACAAGATAACAACTGTCACCAGGATCTATTATCTTCTGGTAAGCTCTGGAAGGACCTGGTGCTCATCTGACTGTTCCTAGATCCTTCTTATCAAGACTGTTATTCAGCTAATCCAGATGTCCTGCTGAAATTGATTATTTTTTTCAACCTAGTGTCTTCTTTTGATCAAAACCCTTACCTAATTTTCAAACAGAACCAAAATGATAACCAGTCTCTGCAAAACTTTTCGTGTCAAAAGTTCTTATTCTCTAAGCACTTGGGGGAATTATTTGTACAAGGTTCACGCACAGATCTACATGCCCTAGGCTAACAATAGCTAGAGAGCCTTTAAGATATTTAATTTGCTTTCCACATGCAATGAAAATAACGTTTTTTAAACATATTTTCCTCTTTTATTGAAAGTATTATTCTGAAAAAAAGACAAAGGAAACTTATAGGTAGAAAAAGCAAATAGTACAGAAAAAAAGAAACGCTAGAGAAAACAGGGTTTCAGTACTACAATTCAGTATAGATAAATTCTAGAAAATATTTTTAAGACAGTTTGAATATGGATACACCAGAAAGAGAAAGAAACAATAGAATTAGCAAGAATGGTGAAAGAAGAAAAAAAAAATGTGTCTTTTGCATAATATGCTCATTTATCACAATACCTTCTGATCCCTTGTAAGGATTCCATGTCCTCTTCAATGCCTTGATGCTAATAGATCCTAAATGCTAACCTAGAAGGCAGACTTTACTCAAACCTTTGCTTTTGGTAGCATAATTCTCTATTAAAGCAAATATAATGTTTGATTATATTTTTAATAAGCCACTATATACCTTGATTTTGAAACATACTTATAAAAAAGTCACAAGCAAAATTAAAATGAAGGTGACAAACTTGAAAAAATATTTTTTAAATTAATAAATACAGATATCCTTAATATAGAAAGAGTTAATTATTAAGAAATGTTGTTATGATTCTGGTCAAAATACAGACATGAGCAGATAATACTCAGAAGAAAACTACCAGTGACCTGTTCAATCTTATAGTAATTTACAAATTAAAAAATGAAATACAATTCTTTAGCGATAATATTCAAGACTGGTCATAATATTCAACATATAGAGATAGGCTTTCTATTTCATACCTAGTAAAAGTTTAAATAAGTATAATTTTTGTGAAAAGTTATTTGTAATATACCCTGAAATGTAGAGCTTTCAGCTTAGTAGTTAAACTACTACTAGAATGTTATTAAGCACAATAAGGGCTATGAAATAATACACTCACAAGAGTAGTTATTACAGAACTATTTGTAGTAATGAAAACAGAAATAACCTATTTTCATGAGGAAAGTTTTAAAATGAGTTTGTAGAAGATTTAATAAATTGGAGAAATATATGATATTGTTTACACAAGTAAATACAATTTTAAATGTATACCCCCATATAGTTATGAATCTAATTATGTGTTTTAAACTATATTTACCAGGATCTGTTTCTTTGTGAATATGTACTTTGGAAATCCGCAAGTGTTTGAATATTTCAGTGGCATTTAATTTCCCCCCAAATTCAGTTTTTACAGTGCTTGGAACTTATTACACGGATGTGTGCATAATGTGTGTGTTTGTTTTTGTATTTTTTTAACTCATTTAATCACAGGGCCAAGTCATTGCCAGATTCCATTATCTATTTTTAATTGGTCTAAAACTTTGATTTTCAAATAAATAAGCACTACTTTATCATACCCTTTGAAACAACCAGGTGGGAGGGGGTCTCGAAAACCTCCAACTAGCCTGGACCCTGGGGTGGAGCCTCAGGAAGTTCATGCCATTTTCAGCCAGGAGGAGTCAGGCCTCTCCTCTTTCTGTGTGGACCTGGGATTCGAACAGCCAGGCAGGAAGTGCTCTACCAGGGACTCTGGCCTACCAAGAATCCCTGTTTCCCCTTTTTCTTCCTTTTCACCCAATAAAACCCTGACCATTCACATTCTCTGCTAGCCTCAATTTTCTTGGGCATAGGACAAAGAACCCCGTCTTTAGCTGAACTAAGGAGAAGTCCTTCAACACCTTCACAATCCCTTCATCTTCCTAGCACCAGATGCTGGTTTTCTTTTCGGGATGACTTTTACAAATAAAATATTTTACTTACTTTATAAGAGTAAGAGATTTGGAGAAAAAAATAAAACTTCTCTCACATGCAACAAACTTTAAATTATTCCAGAAAAGTGAAATCCTGAGTCTTAAATCAAATGCAGAGGGTCTTCTGAATAGAAATATTCATCAAAAGGGGCTGGAAGATGCAAATTATATGGTGGTTACCTGGGTCAAATGAGTAGTGAAGATTTAATTATTTATACATTTTTAAAAATTTGATTAACATATGTTGTATTTATGATTATAATGTAATTAAATTAATTATAAGCATAAAACAACCTTGTTTCTGATTCTAGAAGGCAGTAGAGCTTAATGGTCAGAGCACTAATTCTAAAGCCCAGTGGGCCGATTCATACCCTGCCTCCATTGTGACTTCTTGAACAAGTTATTTATCCTCTCTGTGCCTCGATTTTCTCATCTGTAAAATACAGATAATCGCATTACCTACATCATTGGGTTGTTGTGACAATTACATAAGTTACGTGAAGCACACAGAACAATGCTTGCAAAATAACGCTGTATAACCAAGTATGCACTATAATTATTTTGCTCTGAATAAATGTGTTCTAGAATGTTCTAAAAACTAAATGATCTAACATTTTAAAGTTAGAACAAATTTTGGAAGATAAAGGTTTTCAAGGATTGGTTAAAACTTGTACCACTGTCATTTACGTGGCGCTTACATTGTGCTAGAGACTATCCTAATCATTTTATGGACATGTATTCATTTACTTCTCACAGAAAATTTTGAGTTATATTTTATCACCATCATTTTATAGACAAGGAAACTGGATAAACACAGAGGTTTAGAAATCTGTCTAACTAGGTCACAGAAGATGGAAGAATAACACCAGAATTCAAACCCAGACCTTCCTGCCCCCAATATTAATGTTCCTAAGTATTATGGGCAATTAAGATTTGTGATAAGTATACTAAACTAGTCCTAGCTATAACTAAAATGTGTATTCTTCAAAATTTTGTCTGAATATTAGTAATTAGAGATCAATTGATATTCATGCTTTTTTATTTCAGTAAAGAAGTCATCTATTATAATCACTGAATGTGAGTTATGCCTATGAAAAATCTAGTTGTTTACACATTACTGCATAATCCCATCACCACTATTTCCATGGCAACTTTTACCAAAAGGCAACGCCAGGAGAAAATAAACAGTCTCTCATGGCTTAGTTTCACAAGCTTAAACCTATAAAATCATGAGAGGATATAAAAATTCCAATGATAGAGTTGCTGCTGCAAGTGTGCAAGTTTGATGTTGTTGCTCCTTATATTCTGATGTAACATTTGAAGTATAGTACAGACAATAAACTTGGTTCAGTGACTTGAATACTTAGGTAGTCTGACTCCAGTAAACTGAATGTGTATTGAGAGAGCCCACTAATAAGTGTTCAAGATGAAAAATATTTGAGGCCCTGTTTCTTATTCTGGCAATTAATGAATGGGAAGCTCCACTCCCTATCCCCAAATATGTGTGGATTAATGGGGCTTCCAAATTAAGACATAGAGAAGGAAAAGTTGCCATATATTACTTTAAAGGGTTAACGAGCAGTCCGGGAAAAGATGCTCACCTTAGACGTCAGCAGCACCTCTCAAGATGTGCCATGTATTTTAACGAAGATGTTCTTGGAAAACTCTTTACTAAGAAAAGAACTAGTGAAGAATTGACAAAGCCTTGAAATTATCTTGTCCCTCCTACAAATCACAAGCTCTTCATTAAAGGCATCAGAACACGTTCTAACGAGGAGTTTTCAGCTTAGAGTGGTTGTTCTGCCATTCTGCCACTCACCATGTTAAGGCCATTCCAGGGAGGGTAGATTCTGTGATTAAGGTGATTAAGGTAATCAGCCAGGCTGACTCAGACACTCAATCCAGCTGCTGCCAGTGGACCTGCTGGTAATCACCAGAAGAGTATGTGCTGGAGGAGAATTTCTCTCCACAAGTACTCTTGTGTTTGTTAAAGTTGAAACTAAGTTGGACAAAGAACTGTGCTTGAAAGTTTCCAGCTCTCTAAATTGTAAGTTCCATAAAATGTATTCCTAACAGTCCCCTGACCACATACCAGGGGTTATGCTTCTAGAGTCTGTACCCCTTTCTAATAAACTGCTCTGGACACAACGAACACTGAATTAATTGTTGTAACAGGTTGATGGATAAGGTGACAAAAAAACCTCCATCTTTAACTAATGAAGTTCACTTAAATCTTATTTTTCTATCACCAAGGCCACCATCTTGGTGATATGAATCGAGGGTTGATTAAAGATACCACCCCTTGAATTTTTTTTTTTTTTTTTTTTTTGGTATCAAGTTCTGTGCTATTCACTAGCCATATTGAAAAGGTCCCTCTTGCTCAAAATTGTTAGTTCTTGTACCGTGCTCTTTTCCTGTCCACCCAGATATTCCTACCTGTGGGAATCCACCAGGTTTGATTTTTAAATTTTAGAGCTGGAAAAAACCTGAGAAATAATTTGATAATTTGGCTTAATTGCCTCACAATGTAGGTCCTTGTTTCCCAGTAGATGTGAGCCACATGTGGCTATTTACATTTAAATTGATTAATTAAATTTCAAATTCAGTTTTTCAGATGCACCAGTCACATCTAAGGTGCTTAATACATGCAACTATTGTCTGCCGTATTGGACAATACAGATATGCAACATTTCCATTATCAGAGAAAGTTCTATTGCATGGTAATTGACATAGACTAGTGAGGGTGCCACTGATGCTATCTAAGATGATTTACAAGGACTTTTTAATAGCTATATATTACTTTAATATGTATTAGGTATTATATAATTTACAGGTCAAAGTTCTTGTTTCATAGATATTATTGCTTAGGATAAGGATTGAAGTTTAAAATAAGAGTTGGTTCAAAGAAAATTCTACCAGGGTTACTAAGATATGACAAAATTTTGAAGGTGGCAGGTAAATGAGTGAGGCTTGAGAAACTGGAGGTTTGATTTTTAAAATAAAAATGGGAAAGAATGGGTAGAACTTCCAGAAGGCCTCAAGTGTTATCCTGGAACATTTGTCTCCTCTAAAAAAGATTATGAAAAAGTGATGAACACTTAGACAAAGAAGGGATTCAGGAGGGTTGGGGCAGAGGAATGCACACAGGGGAGTAGCCTAAATAAGCTGCATGGGCCAGGCAGCATGAGGGCAAGGAGTCAGAAAGGCCAAGTGCAGGCACGTCAGGCACTGGGGGAAAGTACCCACAAAGAGAGACAGTGCACCGCTCCAGTTGGGAAAGTCCAGAGTCTCAGAAAATCATTACTCGCGTTTATTTACAGAGTTTGAGTAGTTGTGTGTATAGTGAATTTCCGGAGAGAACACATTTCAAAAACCCTTGAAACTATAATCTTCCTCTCTATTTTCACTGGCTGCAGTAGAAATTTTATTAGAGAAGATTTGGGTAGAAAAGTAGAAGCGGTCACAATAAAATATTATTTAATCTTCTAAGTAAATTTTCAAGCCTACTGATCCTTGAGTTATTCCAATAAGATGTTCCCATCTTGCCACCACATGTTGGGAAGCTACAGGTGCTGATGGTGCTGCTCTAGTGATCTTTGAAGCAATCATAAGTGTTCATTACAGGGTCAGCATGGTGATAGGAGAGGCTGGAACTCATTCGTTTTATTTCACTTTGCAAATCTAACATCCCTGGTAGAATATTCACTACTTTTTTAGACAGATTCAAGAGTCCAAAGAGCCCAAGGATCAAACTGATAATGTGTATCTAGAGGGCAGAAACAGCATCTTCACACAGTAGAAGAGAACAAAAGTGGCAGAGGGGGAGGCATCATCCTGGGGAAACAGACAAATGGCAAAAGCAAGGTAGTCCACGGAGAAGAGGCTGGCAAAGCTGTTTTGAGTGCTAAGAAGTCTCCCTGGGAATTTTAGAACTACTTGGGTGGATTACGGGAGGAGAGAAAGTGAAATGTGAGGTATAGCAGTTGTAAAGAAAGGGGTAGCTGGCCAGTAAAATCTGGTCATAAATGCTAATATTACCTCATTTGTCACCGAAGACTACATTCTTGAGTTGCTTAAGTTGCACTCGACACACATATCTGCTGTTAATCTCACACAAACTCTATGCAAATATTATTGCCTGGGAGATACTGTTGCTATTTCACACTGGAGAATCCAGAGATTCAGAGGGTGTATATTATTTGATTTGGTCCACCCCGGAGATCTTCCTCACAGATCCAAGTGATTCTGAAGCCCATATCCTGTCCACTTAATTGCACTGCTATTTAAAAAATGAGCTAGAACTTTCAGTTTCAGGAAGAATATGGAAGGTAAGTTAGCCAGCACAGTAGGTAAAAAACCTTGGGTGGTTGGGCTTAGGCAGCACTCAGATTGCCTTTTACCTGGAATTGGTTCTGCTTTCTGTGTGCAAGCACATGAAGGTCCCCTCTAGGTCTGAGGATTGCTATGAAAGGGCAGACATCCAAAGAACTGGAAGATCTTAATGCCTGCTTCTCCCCCTGATACTTCCAGGAAATCCTCATCCCTACAAATGTACATAAGCTGAGCTCCTTCAAAGTTGATAGTACCTATTTTAAAGGGACATCAATGGGTTGATTCATGACCTTCCCTTAAACTCTTATGTTGAAATTGTAGACCTCAGAATGTGACTTATTTGAAAATAGGATTGTTGCAGATATCATTAAGTTAAGAGGAAGTCATACTACAATAGAGTGAACCTGTAATCCAGTATGTCTGGGATCTTTATGATCAAGAGAATTTTGGGCACAGACACACAAAGGAGAACAGCATGTGAAGATGAAGGCAGAGATTGAAGTGATGCTCCTACAAGCCACAGAATGCCAAAGACTGCCAGCAAACCACTAGAAGCTAGGAGAGGGGCAGGGAGCAGATTCTCCTTCACAGTCCATAGATGGGAATCAACCCCATTGACAGCTTGATCTTGGAATTCTAGCCTCCAGAACTGTGATACAAATTTCTGTTGTTTAAAACACGCAGTTTGTGAAACTTTGTTACAGCAGTCCTAGCTAATTAACACAGCAATCAAAACACCCAATCGGACTTTTTTTTAAGGGTAGATACTCTTGGTGAGTTTAAGGGAGCAAATTCTCATAAAGTGATTCTGGTAAGAAAGGTCTGAGCAGCCTGAGGAGAGGAGGAAATCTGTAGAGAAAGTTCACAGGCTGGCTTCTCAATATAGAGTATTAGTCGGTTCCCATACTGCTGTAAAGAAATACCTGAGACTGGATAATTTATCAAGGAAAGAAGTTTAATTGACTCACAGTTCCACATGGCTGGGGAGGCCTCAGGAAACTTACCATCACGGTAAGCGGCAAAAGAGAAGCAGGCCCATTCTTCACAGCACATGAGGATGGAGCAGGTGCAAGCAGGGGAAATTCCAGATGCTTATAAAACCATCAGATCTCGTGAGAACTCAGTTACTAACACAAGAACAGCATGGGGGAAATTGCCCTCATGATCCAATTACCTCCACCTGGTCCCACCCTTGACACATGGGGCTTATGGGGATTACAATTTGAGGTGAGATTTAGGTGGGAACACAGCTAATCCATATCAGTATATCTGAATACTTCACAATTTTGCCTAAGCCTTCCTTGGGTTCACATACACACACACAAAATTGATTAAACCAAGAAGACGATTTTTCAGGTAGCAGACCAGGAAAAGGCTAGGATAAACAATACATAGTTTGGGCAGTTTGAGATTAGGAGAAAGTGTGTGATTCATGGTTATTAGAATAAACTCTGCTATAAGCACCGTGATTTTTTTGTTTTGGTTTTGTTTTGGTTTTGGGTTTTCTTGCCTCTACTTGTTGTCTAAAACATGATGGATTATATTCACTACTCTCTAGTTGATACCTTGATGTAATGTTAGCATTTGGTCTGAGTCAGAAGTTAATATGGTGTGGGCAGAGGGCCCAGTTTTGATCTCTTTAAGGTAACTAATTTTATCTTTTTAGTTCCCAAGGATTAAATAGTCCCTAATTAACTCTTATTCTTTCAGCAAATATCTATTAAGTGTGTACTCTGGGCCAGAAGAGTGCTGTGAGTAAGACAGGCAGGTTTTCACCCCCACACTGGAGGGAGCAGAAAATGTTACAGGAACTAATGGTCAGGTGTGTCATGGCAAGCAACATTTAATCTGTTAAATAAAGGTCAAGTGAGAACTAGCAGGTCCAAAGCAGGTGGAAGGTAAAGGGGACAGTGTTTGAGGAAAGAGCATTCCTAGCAGAGTAGAAGATACTATGAAATCTTAGAAATCAAAGAGAACACTTTGGCAAGGCAGAAGCATTGAAAGAAGCTCATTATGGTAAAGAGATGAGGCTAGAAAGACCAGGAAAGCAGAATTAAAGAATCTGAATTATACTAAAGGTTACATGCAGAACCATCAAAGAGTTTTAATCTGGGAAGTGAGATGGCCAGATTTGCCTTCCTTAAGATCATTCTAGTGGTTGGAGAATGGCTGGGGGAAAACCAGGCTAGACACACAGAACCAGTTAAAAATCTGTTGGCATGGTAACAGAGATGAAGATAGATTAAACTAGCATAGTGGCCATGTAAAAAGAGAATATCATGTCTGGAAGAGGGGAAATGCCATGTCTTCTGACTGAGGAGGCTGCCTTTCCTTACCAGTTGGGCCAAGACTACCATTCTTGCTTGTTGTCTGTGGTTCAATGAAAATGTGTGGTAGGTCCAACATGCCCCACTGCAGAAGAGCAGTGAGGCCCCTAGCAGATTTCCCAGACAGGGTTCATACCCTTGAGATTTGGATGAGAACCCTATGACTTCTGGCAGACGCCCAACAGATTGCCCATGATCGGTAGGTACCTTTCACTCTTTGTGACACAGCAGGTCTTGCAACACTACAGCATCTCATCTCATCTACTTATTCCAGACAACTCTGGGAACCAAGAAAAGTTGGATTGGGAACAACTAGGGTGTGTGCCTCAGCCCCAGCCATCCCTTTACCTGGAAGGTTTGTCATCTGTCTCTTAAATTGCCTTTTCCTTTTCAGTAGTACAGTGGCAAGTGGCAAGTCAACTGTCTAAGCAGATATCCAAATGGAAAACACAATGTTTATGGCATGTAGCCATTTTCAGTAACATGAGCTCCCCGAAAGGGAACTCTTTTCTCTCCCCAAAGTCCTCTTCTATTGATTGGGAGGGAGAGGACTGTATTTGCAGGGCTTACTTTCTGCAGAAAGTTGTTTGGTCCTAGCAACTGTTAGTTCACTGCATTTAGAATTCTAGATACCTAGCACTTTTCCACCACAGATTTGGGACTTACCACAACTCAGAGAGAGAAAAAATAAAATCCTGCTCCACTTTTATTACAGTAACCCACACATTTTCTCCTCAAATTCTTTGGGGCACCTGAATACAGGAAAAAAAAATTTAGCGGAATATTTTTTAAATGGAAGAATGAGTTAACCATCTGCATTTGAAAGCATTTGACTGAGCCATGTATCCTTAAGTATTGAAATGCTTATTGGTATGCACTTGGTAAGAAGGCATTGTTTTAGGTACTATATTTACAGATTCCGTGACTACTATAGGTACTATATTTATAGATTCTTTTTAAAATACATATTTAGAGCTTCCTTGGTGGGATTGACAAAGCAGCAGCAAAATTAATTGAAAGAATTTTGTAAAACAATTTATAATGTCATTTAGGGTATAATCAGGCAGAAAAAAAAATGTTTGGTTGCTGTTTCAACCCCCAAATCATCAATTTTTTAATTGAGTTGTTTATAAGACTAGGTCAGCCTGTAGAAAGACAAATTTTAAAGCAATCTTCTAGCTATTCCACACATGATGGCCTTAAATTCACTGAACTTTAAGTTTCAAAGCTTTCCACCAGTCAAAGGTAGTTTTTCATTTGTGCAGACAATGAGTTCTTAGTACAATTAAGGCTGAAGCTTCTGGCTGTCTTTCGGAGGTCACCATCCTTACGTGGCTGATTAAATTCCACTCCTGAGAATGGAATGCTGTCACATTTCCAGTGACAGCAATTGCTTTAAACTCCTTAAAGCCTTCAGAATAGAGAATGTTTAATTTAGTGCTTTTAGTAAAAATAATTAGCAACTAAGACTCAAGGAAATTGCATTTAAATTTCTCCTGTAGAATCCTTAAAAACTTAAACACCAATTCAAATTTCCTACATGATAAAACAGTAGATTGCTCATTGTGAAAAGTATTTGTACCATCTTTTCCTCTACTTTTTTCATATAACCCTAACATAATTCTAACAGAGGCACAATGCTTAGGGTAGTTAGGATCCTGTAGTTACAGGACCGCTGAAGTGATGAGGGATCACACATGCTGGGGCACTTCCTTTGGCAGTTTGACAGATGCCTCCTCTTTGATTTCAGCCTAAGATGAGAATACCATCCCTATCACAGATCCAAGGATTTTAAAATACGCTTTCTAATTACAGAAAAAACATCTAGACACCTTCTCTATCCAAGCAACTGCTTCATTAACTGAAATGTAAGAGGTGACTCTGGGAGCTGCCTTCATGGACTGGTGCAGTGATTGCTTGTCCTTGCTTTTGCACCATATCCCTCTCCATACCCTTTCCCCCTATTCAGGATCCATATTTCCAAGCACACAGTACCCTATATATCTTTCTAAATGGCGAGGACCCCTCTATGGCAGTGCTTTCCTCTTTCAGACCCCTCTATGGCAGTGCTTTCCTCTTTCCAACACCTTTCTACCTCACCTTCTGATCAAAACACACCTGTCCGATTTCCCATAATCGTTCAAGGAGCATGCTAATCTGACCTGCTTATTTTTAAATCCATTTCCGCCAGACATTCATGAACAATAATGGCATATATTTCTCAGGAAACATTGGCTTTCAAATTTCAGCCTTCATTACCTTCATCCAAAAACAGTAACACTCTGGCAAAGACAGACGAAGAGATACTGTAAGACTGAGGAGCCCTTTGGCTCCTCCTCAATTCATATATTTCAGTTGCACTTAGTTTTATGACTGACTTCACCTACACACTTCATAAAATTACAAAACCTGAGAGCTGGAAAGGATTTAGAGATAAGTCAACATTTCCATTTTAAAGATAAAGGAGCTGCAACACTGAAGAGTTCAGAAGACAGTCATGCCATTAGTAAATAGAGAGAGAAGCCAGGACTCCTGGCTCTAATGACTCTTATTCTGTTACCTCACCAACTCCCTGTTAATGAACTTTTCAAAAAAAAAATATGTGTACTACTAATTTTTTGTATCTGTGAATCCTAATTGGCTGGAGTGAGATGAGGTTGGAGAGAGCATATATAAGCACCTCCAAATAGCACATTCAATTTAAAGAAACATAATTAATATTAAAATATATTTCAAATTGGGGAAATAAAAACCTCATCATTTTGATAACAAAAACCACAAGTAGTAAGTTGCAACAAAACACCAGCAGGTAACAATTCCTTCCTATGCATGTCAGTAATTCTCAAGAGGGAAGACATTGGAGACTGGAGACATATTCAAACCTCCACAGGAAGAATGGGACTCTTAGCTTTATCTTAAATGTATAAAACATCTTGCCTATTTAACTTTTTAAATTTTTGGTTGCAATTATAACATTTCAAACAAACAGAAAAATACAGAAATAATACAGCCATTACATATCCACCATATTCGAAACCTACTGTCATTGTTTTATCACATTTGCTTAATATGCCTCTTTGTTGTTTGAATTTTACAAGAAACAAAAGTACAGGCACAGGTAAAGCGCCACCAGAAACATGCTTTCCTTCCCCTCTTTGAGTGACAAGCACCCTGATCAAGTATGAATTATCTTTGCCTTTTAAGCTATTCTATTTTATCACTTATGTATGTGTCCATAAGTAATGTATGTTGTCGGTTGTTGTATTTTTACATTTTATACAAATGATACAATTATTGCATGTATCTTTTACAACTTGCTTTTTTCATTAAACATACTCTGTGAGATTAATTCATACTGATATATGTAAATTTAATGAATTCATTTTAACTGCTGTACAATACCGACTGTATAAATAAACCCAGCTTCTCTCTTCAGTTCCCTACCAAGAAGCAGTTAATATTGTCTTCGCATTTTTTATTTTTGTAAACAGTGCTGCAGTGAAAATCTTGGTGGATGACCCCTTGTGCACATGTGTAAGAGTTTTTCTAAGACGTGTAACTAGAAATAGAATTTTAGAACTTTAGGATGCATGCATTTCCATCATTACTAATTGATGAAATATTGTTTTCCAAAGTGGTTGTACCAATTTATCCTCCTGCTAGCATTACCTGCTTTCTGTTTACTTACATTTTTACCATTATTTGGTGATAATAGACTTATTGTCTTTCTTATCTCTTGGGATGAAATGGTATTTTATATTATTCTAATATATATTCTCTTTGTATCAGTGCAGTTGAATATCTTTTCATATATTTATGAAATCTTCTAGTTTCCCCTTCTGTGAATTGCTTTTTCATATCCTTTTCTCATTTTTAAATAGGTTGTTTTCTGTTCCTTACTGATATATGGAAGCTTTTATGTATTCTGAATACCATTCCTTTGCCAATTATATAGATAGAAAATATCTTCTTTCTGTGTAGATTGCTTTTTTGCTCCATTTATGGAATATTTTGTCATGCACAGGTTTTTCATTTAAAGAAGCCAAATTTGTCACTATTTCTTTAATAGTTGTCTGTTGTTTAAGAAGTATCTCTCACCTGAAGTCATAAAATATTGTTCTTTATCTTTTCTTGAAAATTTTAAAGGTTTACTTTTTACATTTAGTGTTTAATCCAGCTTCGGTTTATTTTCGTGTATGGTATGAAACAGAAATCTAGCATTCTTTTCTCTGTGGATAGCCAGTTGTTGTAGCACTGTTTACTGATGAGTGGATTTATAAGCCCACTCTACACAAAGTTCTCACAGGGAGATGGGGCTGTTTCTAGGCTCCGGATTCTTCTCCATTGATCTATTTCTCTCCCCACATCAATAACACCATCTCATTTAATATGACTATAAAGTAAGTTTTGCCCAGAGTGGGGTGAATCTCTTCTTTTTCTTCTCCTTCTCCTCCTACACCTCATTTTCTATTTCTTTCTATAAAAACATTTTAAACCATTCTCAGCCATATTTACTTTTGTATAACACTTTGCATTTTCTTATAAAGTCTGTAAAACTAAATTTACTTCATAAATTAATTGGAGAATTGTAACCCTCCAATACTAAGTATTGTACTCACTGCACATATCTTCTCTCCATGTATTCAATACTTCCTTTAGGTCCTTCAGTAGAATTTTATAATTGTCTTCATAAACATATGCACATTTTTGTTAGACTTATCTTTAGGTACGTTTACTAAATTTTAGGGAGGGTATAAAGATACAGTAATGATTTTGTATGTTGCTCTTGCATCCAGGAATTCAGCTTAACTATTGCTGGTATGAATAGTTTATAAATTTTCTTATTAATATATTTTTCCATGTAGACAATTATATCATCAATAATAATGATTATTTTATTTTTTCCTTTCTGATCTTTTCACATTAAAATTTTTAAATTAATTTATTTGTCTTATTGCACTTACTAAAATCTCCAGTACAATATTTAAATGAAATAGTAATTGCACGCATCATTTACAGGAGACTTAGATGAAGTTTCTAATGTTTCTCTACTAGGTATAATATTTATGAGAGTTTTGGGTTGATATTCTATATCAGGTTAAGGAAGTTTTCTCATTTTCCAATTTTATTATAAATTTATAGATTTCTTTGTTTTTTACCCTGAGTGAGTACTAAACTTCACCAAGTAATTTTTCTGAATCTGTTGAGATAATTGTCTTGCATCTTCAATCTGTTCATATGGCAAACAAAATTAATAAATGTTGGTCTAATGTTTAATCATTTTGGCATTTCTAAAATGAACCCCATTTGGTCATGCTATATATTTTAATAAATTGTCAGGCTTGTTTTGTTAATATTTTATTTATGATTGATTTTGCATCATTTTCATAAATGAAAGCAGCTAGCAGTTTTCCTTTGTGATACTGCAGTTCTGACAAATTGTTTCTTTGTGGTACTAGAGCTCTGAAAACTGCAGTTTCACATTTTTATCAACCTCATGGAACAAGTTGTGGAGCATTTATTTTTTCTATTATCTAGAGGAGTTTATATTAAAAAGAAATTACGTATTTCTCAAATTTGTAGCACTTGCTCGTTTAGCCCTTGGAGTCTGATGAATTTCTTCTGGATTTACTTTTAAGTGCTGAATAAATTTCTTTAACAATTACAAAGTTCCTTAGTCATTTTGATAAATTTGGCAATTTTTCTGTAATTTTATTTTTTTAACTAAAACTTTCATGTTTAACACCAAAGTAGCTTCTGGACACACACACACACACACACACACACACACACACACACACGGCAATTGTCTTTTTTTATTCCTAATATAATTTATCTATGTCAAATTTCTTTTTTCATTAGTCTTACTCAAATTGTTCCTATTTTATCTTCAAAAAATCAATGTTTGGTTTTATTGACACTCAATATTGTTTGCTTTTTTCTATTTCATTAACTTTTATTCATTTCCTTTATATTCTCTTCTTTTTACTTTCTTTGGACAAATTGCATATTAATTTCTAGGCCTGGGATTTCCCAAACAAGCAGGAATTGTAAAGTCAAACTCCAAACTCCAGTGAGGTAATGGCTTGTGATTTCCAGGGCAGACACCAAACGGCTTCATTTTTCAAAGCTTCTACTTTTCCTTCTCATCACCACAAGCTGCCTGAGTGAATTTTTTAATGATGCCTTTTAACTTACCCTGAAAATGCCTAAGGTCTTGGCTTTAAGCACAGTCTGTTTTACCTTTCTTTACTTGCCTGGACCCAAGGCCTCTTCCCTGGCTCCATCTAGGTTGTAAAAACCCAAGCATCTGGCTTCCTAGGACAAAGTTCTCCACCTAGGCAGGGTGAGTTTCCCTCCACTGCTGTTTAGGTTTTCAGTTCTCACCTCAGTTATTAGACATAGGGAGAATTATACTTCTTTTGCAGGGGTTCAGATATCCAGTAATATTGTTGTTGTTGTTGTTGTTGTTAAATGTTTTCCTGTTTCCTAGGGGTTTGTAGCAAGAGGATGTTTTCATTATACTAGCTAATCATTTTATTGAAACAGGAAGTTTTCCATTTAGATTTTAAGACACATGATTCAATATTTAGATAATTTATACTTCCGCTCTCCTGTTAGATTATAGTAATAATTGCTACCATCTACAGAACATGCAACATAGGTGTAAAGTGCTTCATATATGTTGTATTTAGCTCTCATGACAACTATTTTACAGATGAAGAAGCTGAAGATCGAGGATCAGGGTGATGAGAGAGTGTTAAATAATTTTGGCTAAGATGATGCTGTTATTCATCATCAGAGCTAGTTTGCAACGCACATCAGTCTAACCCCAAAACAGATGTGACTGATTCCCCAACCCCTGTCTTTTGGCATTTCTGCCTTTCAACATCTTCTCTTCTCTTCCCTGTACAAACCAGCTAGGTCCAGGAGTGTCAGTAAATCCCTGAATGTCAAGAAAACCTCTCTGTGGACTTGTGCCTTAAAATACCTCTAGGCACTCTATTCATCCACTAAAAGTTAACAAATAACGTTTTGAAAATGATGATTTATAATTATAAATATTATTTAACGAGAGATTTAAGGAAGGAGAAACATGGATTTCAGCAACATTGGTCGGGCCATTTTGGAAGGTGAATGCCAAGCATGCAAATTTATTTCAACCTTCCCTGAGGACTGAGTGCAAAGCAGCTGGCTGGTGCTTTTAAGTCTCTCGCAGTTCGGCACAGTGGCTCCTAATGCTGGCAGAGCTCCTGTGTCACCAGGATCTGCAAAGCATGGCAAGCCAAATGAAAGAGGAAGTTTGCAATTAATTAAAAAATAGATGAAAACAAAAATCTTCCCCCAGTGGCTTGCTTCTCATCTTGGTTGTAATCCATAGTCAACATGTGGAGGCCACGTGGGGCATTTACCAAATGGAAAAGGTATAGGACTGTGTCGAAGAGACCACAGATGGCCGCACTGGACCACACTAATAATTCTTTTAAATCCTCTCATTCCACCTCGTCAAGAGACACAGCAGCATTTTAAATCTGACTGACCCATATAAATTACCTTTCTACTCATCCGACTGTGAAATTAACGGTCTAGGAAGACAGGTCCTGTCAGACTTGCTGTGCTGAGCTGCTGAGAAGTTCAGAATAAACAGGGGTGGGGAAAGGAGACCTGGTGCCTGTGAGAAAACAAGGAGCCTGAGCTTGGATCAGCACAGCAGGCTCTGATGTAGACACCTGCTGTTACTGAGCCTGTGACCAGCACGGAAAGGGTGTTTACCAAGAAGGCACAAGTTGAGTGACACCATCTGTTGCGCTGAAAAGCAAAGTGCTGTGGGCCTGGGACCCATAGCAAAGGTGGCTGGGACAAACAGCAAGCCTTTCTAACAATTAAGCCTCTGGAATTTGATAAAGAGGCCCACAGATACTTTCCATTTGCAATGTTACCTAAACTAGCTAGTATTCTGGAGCAGGGTATTTAAACTTTCATGGTCTTTGTTTCCTAAAATTTTAAATAATAGTGAACTAGATACTGAAGAAAAAGAAGCTAACTCATAATGAAGCTACATTAGTAAATCACTAAATCATCATATAATTTTGTATTGTTTGAAAATGTAGTTTGGAAGGAGTAGAACCAACCTCATGCCATTAAGCACTAATAATTTCTTCCATAGCCTCACCCATCCATGTATGACAATGTCAATATTTCTTTCCTCTATCCCTACATGATTTACAATCCTGACATTAAGGAGAGTTTGGACTTATCTTTTGTTCTACAGCAGAGAAAGACAGTTTTATCAAGAAATTCTTATATACCAGGAAACAAAAGATACAGGGTGGGAAATTCACCCAGCCATTCTCCACATGCATGCACACCCCCCACCCCGCCCCACACACACACACACAGAAATCCAGGCTAAGGTCAACGTAGCAGCACCTATGCACTCTGTGGGCTGCACCCTGCATATGAGTTGGCCAAATGCTTTCATTGAAGTGTGCAGGCAAGTATAGCTGTCATTGCATTGCATGCCAGTATACCAGAGAAGCACAAGCAAGAATATTGATTAGCTATTGCTACTAAGAATTTTATTAATATTATTGGTATGAAGGATTATGTTGGTAACCTTACATTTATTAACTCATGTTTTCCTCAAAAACATTTGGGACAGGTTTTATATCACTCTTTATGACTGAATAGATGAGACACTTTGGCTTAGAGACGTTATGTAATTTCACATATCACAGCTTACAAGGCAAAAATAAAATTTGAACCAAGGTGTGGCTCTAAAATGTCACAATGACTGTCAACTCCATAGTCCACTGAAATTCAGAAGGAAGAAAGAAGACTAACACTGAAACAAATTTTAAAAATGATAAGACGTTATATTTGCCCCTCTTCTCTCTTTCCCAAAGCCCCTACTTTTAAAAGACAAAACAAAAAGAAGCACATTCTAGAAAGACTTGTTCTTCTCAGACTACTAAACTGAGAGATCATACTCCTCTTTTACATACAGGAAATCTGAGGTTCAAGGAACTACTTGCAAATGGTCTCAGTCTTTAATGGCAGAGCCAGGACTAGAAATAAGCAATGTGAATTCCCAGAACAGTGTTCTTAATTTTATACCAAAAAAAAAAAAAAGAGAGAGAATGCATTTTCAAGATCAGGAAATCATTTTCTGATTTTCACTGGTCTTAGTGATTCTCAATCCAGAAAACCCTGGAAAGATTTGGAGAAGGCCAAAGGTTTCTTTCTCTTGCATACTCGGTGTATAAATTTACAGCGAATGCTTTCCTTCACTATGAAGGAGAAAATCAAGACTGTTAAGTAAAAAGGTGTTTTTTTCACTTTTCTTCAATGGAAGAAGCAGCACTTCAACATCGATATATTTTTTCTTTATCCTTGCCATTCTGACAAGGAAAGTTTTGAATGAAGTCTGTGTTATTAATTTTACCTGAATTTAACTTCACTAGCAAGCTAGTCTGTAGCTTTTCTATTTTGGTAATTTGAGTTTTAGTAGTAACGTTGTACTCATATTCTCCATTTCATGAAGTTAGACACTAGAAGAAATATGTTTGAGACAGGAAGAAGTCTCCAAAGAAGAAATTCATAATCTTCAAGCTAGAGAAAATTTGATTTGCAAGAAAGTCACATTAAAATAATATTTTAAAAAACAAATAAAATAAATAGGAATGACTAGCGCAGCTCTTTCTATATGGTTACACATGAATACATAGGCAAAAATTCATATTAGTAATTTAATCCTTCTTTGAAAATATAATTGAAATTGAAACTCAAAACTCTATTTGAGTTTCTCACCAAAAGATTTTTTAAATGAATTTTAAAAAGTAATTTTCTAGGCTATTTCTCTCCATTCCAAACCCATCTTTCTTTACTCAGCTGCAGGAAGCCGTGGTTGGAGATCTGCAGAACAATGCATTTCTCCTCTGACAGTTGACTTCCTCTTAGCCATAAGAGGCACTAGAGAAGGGAAGGTTACTTCTTTGTCCTGTTGGGTCCAGCCATTTTAGGCAATCTCAGAACCAAGGGCTTCTCCTTCTTCCTAGGGATAAAATCACCAGGCAGGCAGCTCCTCACACTCAAGGAATGAGTCCCAGCTTAACAGAGGCCCTCCTCCAAGCTGCCATGGTGCCAATACCAGCAACCGCCATCCCCTTCCCAGCATCACAGGGCTCCTTGAGCTACTGAGGTGTGGCCACAGCTTAGCACTCCTCCTCAGAGGTCTGAGGACCAGCTCCACAAAGCTCCTCCTCAGGCTGCTGAGGAACCAGAAGTAGTCAGGACAGCACCCTCTCCTCAAATGTCTGCATCCCAGCTCTGTGAGACCCTTCCCAAACACCAAATTTCCCTTTGTGTCCCCAGTCCTAGAATGGTAGCTTCTTGCTATAGGCTGTGTAACCTCAAATACTGTGCAAATGCTGTGTGTGACCTCAGTATTTGCTTTTTGCTTTTTTCATTCCTCCAACACTTGTTTAATTCTCTATATTAAATTATCTTATGAAATACCTAGTATGTTTTCTGCTTTCCTGATTATACCCTGACATAGAAGTAAAAATTGAGAGAATGCGCAGAGAAGTAGGTGGCCTAAAGGACTAAGTCGAAATGAGGAACACTAAAGCAGAAAGCTTGTGACTATTATTTTGAATTTGACAAGAAAATGAGGGATAAGATCTATAGTTTCCTGTAAATGCAGCTCTCTTCAGTTTTTCAAGGGCTACTACGTAGCAGAAAACTTAGAATATCACAAAATACCAAAAGGGTAAAACTTAGCCCAGAACATGACAATATGGCAAAATAGAACTTCATTTTCCATAAGAAAGCACTTTCTAACAGTCAGCAAAATCCTTGACTAGGATGGTCTGTAGATAATAATATTGTAGAGAAGATTCCATTTAAGGTTCTCAAAATCCTAAG
Source organism: Rhinopithecus bieti (assembly GCF_001698545.2). Taxonomy (NCBI): domain Eukaryota; kingdom Metazoa; phylum Chordata; class Mammalia; order Primates; family Cercopithecidae; genus Rhinopithecus; species Rhinopithecus bieti. The sequence continues at coordinate 610,517 of NW_016816568.1, forward strand.
ATTCATCAATTTGACTAATAGTTGGAAATAAATAGAAAGGGCTACATACTGGGGCATTGTATATGCTAGGTTTAATCTTATAGTTTAAAAGTAACCAGAGACCCATCTGGTTGACTGCAGGATCAAATTGATTATGCAGAAATTGATCTTTAAGATGCCTAGAAAAAAGATGTATGTGGTAACTGACAAAGGTAGTGGTCTCCTGTCCGATATACCAAAGGTGATGTGAAAGGCAAGGTGTCATGTTTAAGAATTGAATAATACCGGTTTGAAGCACCAATTGTTTTCTCCTTTGTGACTCCATGATAGTTTAGTTCCATTGTGGGGGGCGGGGGGTGCGGAACTAGCTAATGTGTAATTTAAAAGACTCTGGAAGCTGGAAACACAACACTTTAAAAAATAATTATTCTAATATTCTAGTCTAAAGCTGCTCTGAGGCTACCTTGCTCAATATTGCATCTGGGAAAACTTCCTGTCAGGAATATCCCAGGATATCCAGGGGAGACTCTATCTCTCAACAAGTTTATGAGAAACAGAAAAGGAAGAAGAAAATCACGGGGACCTTAGAATCAACAGGTGTTTCTGTATACTGCCCTTTTCCTTTCCTCTCAGTACAATATGTTTTCCCCCAAATCAATGCATTTACACAATATTCCAGTGTTCTGAATCTGATTTTTTTTAAGTTCGATGATACAAGTTAAGTTGGCCTTTTCTTCTTAGAAAAGAAGATTCTCATAGTATCCAAGCCATAAGAAATTCCCAAGTAGCAATAACCTTCTGCACCAAAAACAATTAGTTACAATAAAGGGAAGGAAAAAAATTATACATTTCGCTTTCTTGTCACTCTTTTTTCTCCCATCTTTTAAACTCCTTCTCTAACTGCTGCTGTTCCCTGGAAGCAGTGCAGCATATGTTATTGAGGACCGCGCTGGGGGTGGTGAAGAATGAACAGACACAAGAGACAAAGACAAACAGAGAACATGGCGGCCGCGCCTAGAGCCTCTGCCTCACTTTATTTATACTCCATAAACCCCACGTCAGCAAAATAACACAATGCAAAACAAACTTTCTGCACCCAGATGTAACCTTCTGCTTAGTTCCTTGTCTCTAAGCTCTTTCTTATTTGTCTGCCTTCTTGGCGCCTACTAGAGTTCATTAAAAGTTCAACTAGAGATACTGTCCTTGACTACTGGAGTTCATTAAAAGTGCAACTAGCTAGAGATACTGTCCTTGAGCCTTATCTATTCTTAGCATATTGTTTTCAATGGCCCCTGCAATATGTGCCCATGATGAGATTTTTATTTCAATTTTGAGAAGCATTTCTACTCCCTCAAAACCTCTTGGGAAGTTTCTGTTTTCATATTCAGTCAGAAACCAACGGGACAAAGAAGAAAACCAAACGCAATGCAAAAGAGTTAAAGTTTAACTCAAATCCCAGAGCCTAAAGATAAAGTTCTGTGATATTTTATCCAGATTCTCCACCCAATACATATTTACAAATGCAAATAAGACAAGACCCATCCCAAGAACCAGCATTTTAATGTCGTAGCTGAACAGCTGTTTCTTAACATACCATATGTTATAAAGAGGTCTCACATATTTTTGCATCTTTTAGAAAACACATTTTTCTACATCTCTGGAATTGCAATGACCAAATACAGTTCTTTGTAGGTTTTTTTTCTTACAGCGGGTTTTAACAGAATGAGTTTCAATTCTGACTTTCTCTTGAGCACGTTCAGAGCACCTAATTCTGGTTTTTGGAGACCTGGAGTCAAGAAGTAAGGTCTGCATACCTCAATAGGAGCATAGCTAAGTGCAAAAGGAAGGAATTTAATTAGTATCTGAACAAATTTTTTAAGGATATGGGTCACTAGTTATATCTGTCTATTTAAGCAAAAAATGGAATCTTGTGTGATTAGCTGATGAATTCAAAGCCAGCCTAAAATTGACCTTCTGAAGAGCAATTACTGTTTTCCCTAAAAGTTCTAGACCACCAGTAGTAACATTGCCTAAAACTTCTAGGCCACTCTCTTCCCTAAAACATTGGGCCACCAGGAACACTCAGGACACCCACATGTCCATGAACCTGGAGTTGGTCTCACACAAGGGCACAGGCCAAAAACAATCACAGTTCTTAATCTGATAGGGATGTGACACAAATGATCATGTAGATAAGCTTATTATTACTAATGGCATTACAATCAATAATATTGCTCCATCCTCACAACAATGCTGAGCTGAGGTTCAGAAGGATTGAGTGACTTTCCAAAAATTCTACATCTAGTGAGTGGTAAAGTTGAGGTGTAGACTCAAATCTGACTCTGAATATTTGGTTCTTTCTACTAAGACTGTGGCACAGCACTCTAAGGATAATTTTATGTACAAAAGTATAAAATTAAGTTTGTTTATCTTCACCTTCGTGAATCTTTCTCATTCTTTAAGACTCAGCTCACGTCGTACCTCCTTCAGTAAGTTTACTTAATTATACTCAATCCATGTTCTCTCTATCCTCTGACGTCTATAAAACATATTCCTTGCCTGGATTGGCAATCATCTTGTCACAGGGATATTGTCACTTCCACAACCAGGTGTTACATTTCTTTATAGTTTCTAAAATGCCTAGCACATAGACATAGTAAAAACTCAAAAATGCTTTACTAACTGGCTCATTGATTGGTTGCAGGTTTTATCCAAAATCATTTTAAATGTCTCCTCCCACCTTCAGCCCTTTTTTTTTTTATTTTTTTTTTTGGTAGAGAGAGCCTGGATTTTTGTTTGTTTGTTTGTTTGTTCGTTTTGCCATTTTGGCATTCTAATTTACCGGCTGGCTTTGCAAGTTTCTACCTTTTTTGCATGTGTAGACTTAAGCCACGGGTAATATTCAAAAAGTTTGTAATTATTACTTTGAGATACTAACCAATCAGAACGAAGCAGGGTACTAGAGGCCATTTATGGTGTCAAGTTGATAGTTTGTAGGTGAGACCAAGGAATTTAAGAAGATGGCCAGGATGGCCAGAATGACTAGGAGGTACTGCCAGTCTAAGGGGCTGTAAGGCAAGTCTTCTCTACTAAATACTTCCAATGAAAGCATTTCGATAGTTTAACAACTGGTATGATTGGACTGGTGAAAATTATTCATTATCAACCTTGGCCTGGCTCCATAATCTTCAAATGCAGCAATTGCCAACAGGAAAAATTAAACACCTACCAGGCACAGTCTGAAGCAGACTAAGTCCCCACTCTTTTGTATGTAGGTTTTTTAAAAACAAACAGGATTCCCCATCTCTTTTCCCAGTCTTGTGTAGCTAGGACTTACATATACTTTAGAATTAATTGAATAAAAAACTAGCAGGATTTTGTTTCTAAACTGCAGCTTGAAGTAATTTACTTGAGGATTACCTAATGGCACTTGACTTTTGAATATTAATGTTTATCATTTCCTATGCTTTCATTAATCATGCAAACAGTATTATGAATAGTATTTATTTGTACTATATCTTGTTTCAAGAAAAATACTTAAGAAAACTTAAAAAAGATATAATGCAACAAGATAAAAAATATATTTGTTATAAGTGGGGTGAATCAAATAAAGTTAAATAAGAAAAGATAGAATTAGGAGTGATATTAGTATACAAAGCACTTGCTATAAAGTCTGATAAATGTGCAAAAAGTGAACTATGAGTATGGGTGCTAATCTTTCTAGCAGATAAAATGTAGAGGGAAGCATCTGTTATAAAATACTCAGAATCCACTGAGATAAAAACAAACAAACCAATTGCTCAAAGAAAACCACTGATTCATTCTCCTGAGACTGCTATCAAAAATGACGGTGTTCGCTTAAAATGAAATTCTACACAACTATTTTCTTTAATAGAAAACTTGATGTAAAACGCTAACAAACAGAGTGCCTTACTTTTGTGGGTTTTCTACTTAAGTTAAACTTAGTTTATTCAAGCTTCTCTTCTCCCAAAAAGTTCTACAAATGATCCAAACTCTTCTCAGTAAATACCAGTTTTACAATATTTAATACTAGGCTAAGCAGTCTGAGTAAAATGACTACATTAGAAGTATTCGTTAAATTGTTAAAATCTGAGTAAAATAGACATGAATTCATATAACATGAATTTATATAGCATGTCTTGGATACCCTAAAAGAAAACAATAGTCAAAATGTCAAGGACAAGCTCAGACCTTGTAAACATACTGCAGCATTGACAACCTGAGACCTAGAATCCCATTTTGAACAATTATTATACTAATAGGCCCATTTGATTTGAAATTCAATTTATGTAGCTCTTAATTCTAAGCAACTCCACTATGGGAGAGCCTTTTATAGTATACATTTGGGATATGTTCCTTTGTGTTTCTGTAAGAGAAGAGATGCGTTTTAGAACATTTTATGATAGACTGATGTAATTGGCTTTAGTGATTCAGAGGCAGCACTCATTTCTGAGGCATTTATGAAAAATGCATATTAAAAAGCAGAATTGCTCTCTCCCTCCACATCCCAAGAGGCTTCTCAGGGGAAATTGGAAGGTGTGATTTCTTTCAGCCATCCAATCATGTTCTCTTTTCTCATTCAATATGTTAAGCCAGGGAAACACAAAGAGTGATAATGGGGACAAGGTTGGAAACAACAGGGGCTTACAATGTCACCATCCCCACAGCCCCTGAGAGGTCAGTGCACAGCAACCAAAGGCCAGTGACTGGTATTGCAGTGCCTGGAAGACATGCAGTTAATGTGAGGTCATGGTGCTGGGAATGAGAGCAAAATATGTATTATTTTAATCTTTTTGCTATCGATCTACCATGTCATGGAACCTTATGTGGCTCAGTGGATTTTGTATGGTAACTTTCACAATATATAATAATAAGGTTGACTTTGGTAGAGTTTCAACTTCTCCTGAAATTCAGAATACATAATTAGTATTATATCATTTATTTTAAAAGTAAAATGTACTGTTTTGAAAATGCAGAAGACTTGAGGAACTATACAAAATAATTTGGTTTAATGACTTCAGTTAACTTATCTAAGTCACTAATCTTATTTCTTTTAATAAACCCATGAACAAACCTCCCCTGGCTTATTAATCCTGAAATCAGATGTCAACTCCAATGGGAAAAGAACTTAATATGCTTAAAATGTTGAACACTTTTACAACCCTTTCTTATTAACAAGATCTTATTTAAACCCATCTTATGAGAAAATTTTTTTCAGCTTCGAGAATTTTTCCCTGAACACTGGTGTCCTTAATGAGTACAGATAGACCCTTAATAAGTCTAAGTTGGGAAAAAAGGAAGGAAGGAAGGAAGGAAGGAAGGAAGGAAGGAAGGAAGGAAGGAAGGAAGGAAGGAAGGAAATTTTCACATATAAGAAAATTCAAAGAAGTTAGTGATTTGTCAAGATATATTGTGTTGGTGGAGTTCAAACCCCCAAGTCTTTAAATGTATCATTCTTTATGACTCAAAATCGCTTTTGCTCTGCCTAGAAAATAAAATACTGGATTTTCTAAAAAATTACAATATCATTATTTGTGATCTCCAAATAATTGTTCACTGCTAACATTTGATTTTAATTCTCACTGTAATAAAATCCTAACTCTAGCTGCAAACATCTCCCAAAATTAGATCAACATTGTTAAATGTTACTAGCAGCTTTAAGGCATGACTTTGATATTTAACTTTCTAATGCTAATTTTTTATTTGGTTCCAAGACTTTGGGCAGAAATTTCTCATTCGTAACTCATACTAGCAGAATGTGATTCCTTATTTGTGTCTTGTTGCCAATTCTACCATGCTGCTGCTCACTTTAGCATCTAAGCAAATAGCTGAGTTTTTCTTTCAAACCTCTCAGAGACATCACACTAAAAATTTAAAATTCATAAGGGTGTAAGATAATGTGGTTTCCTCAGGCTTGAAACAGAATAATAAATGTGTGTGATTATATAATTAGTTCTCACACTGTTGTTGATTGCACAATCCACTGCTATGGACTGACTTGTCTCCCTGCCAAATTCATATGTTGAAATCCTAACCCTTAAAGTGATGGTACTTGGAAAAGCAGCCTTTTGGAGGTAACTAGTGTTAGATGAGGTCATGAGGGCAGGGTTCTCAAGATGGGATTAGTGGCTTTACAAGAAGAGGGAGAGAGAGATAGGTCACTCTGCCACATGAGGACACAGAGAGAAGGCAGCCATCTGCGAGCCAGGGAGACAGCCCTCATAGGGAATCGAATCCGCTGGCACCTTGATCTTGGATAGCTCAGCCTCTGGAACTGTGAGAAAATAAATTTCTGTTGTTTAAGCCATTCAGTCTGAGGTATTTCATTATAGCAACTCAAGCGGACTAATACAAAAATTTGACCTTAAACTCTGAAATCGTATTTAATCTGTGATTAATGAGATAATTAAGACTGTGTTTTGGGGCTTTTAACATTTAGCGAATGCTTTCTGATCATTTTCATTGTTCACCCTTACCATTGCCCAATGTGACATGTCAATAATCTTACTTACTTATTAAAATAGCTCCGCCTGTATCAAGTTTCTTCACGGAAAGCAAGAGAAAGCCAGGTTAATTGTTGAGTCAGCCATAGAGACCAACATCAACTTGAGATTCACGGCTTGTGTCTTTAGGCCCACCCAAACTTATCTTCTATGAGTCATAGATTTCTAGAAAGGGTATTAAATGCGAAGAAATCAGGCCGGTGCAGTGGCTTACACCTGTAATCCCAGCTCTTTAGAAGGCCAAAGTGGGCAAATCACTTGAAACCAGGAGTTCAAGACCAGCCTGGCCAACATGGTGAAACCCCGTCTCTACTAACAGTACAAAAACTAGTCAGGCATTGTGGTGGGCACCTGTAGTCCCAGCTGCTCCGCAAGAATCGCTTGAGCCCAGGAGGCAGAGGCTGCAGTGAGCCGATATTGCCCCACTGCACTCCAGCCTGGGTAATGGAGTGAAACTATGTCTCAAAAAAAAAAAAA
>NW_016816568.1:618062-671413 GCF_001698545.2 Rhinopithecus bieti
AAAAAAAAAAAAAAAAAAAAAAAAAAATGCTAAGAAATCAGTGATACAAACTAAATTGTCCCCACTTGACCTTATACATTTTTTTCTATCAAAGTTCCTGTAACACTCATTGCATTATATTTTTACATATAAAATTTCCCCTCCTCAACCAAAGACCATGTCTTATTTCTTTTTTTTTTCTTTTTCTTCCTAGCACCTAGCATGGACCCTGGAACAAAATGTGACCTTCACAATTATTTGGTGAATAAATAAAGTATTAAATGAGACTGAACTAACATATAAATGCAACAGGATAAAGTGATTAGGAATGTGGGCTTTGAAGTCTGGCAACATGTATTTGCAGTCAAATGCTCCAACACTGAGCTATACCCCCTCCAGCAACATATATTTGAATCCTGGATATGTCGCATCCCAGATGGGTAACCTCAACCTCACTAAAATTTCTTCATGTGCAAAATTGGACTACTAATAGCCGGGCTACTAATAGCCAGGCTACTCACTCAAGCAAGGATAAAACAAGATAATGCACATAAAGGCCTTAACATAGTCTCTGTCGTGAAAGATGTCACCATGATGAGTTGTGCCATCTCTATAACTCTCCATGATGCTGTGGTACATTTTAATCTTTCTTTGCCCTAGTTCCTAATGGGTAAAAAAGAGTATCATGAGGCTTACCTCAGAGGGTTGTTAAGAGAATCCAGTCAGAGAATATCCTGGATTTAAAAATATAATACAAATGAAAGGCAAGATTATTATTATTTGACTGTCCAGAAGAAAATTATCTCTTTGGAAATCAGTCATGATAATGTAACTGCCCAAGGGGTTCACCTTGCCCACAGACTAGACAGAGCCAATTCATCAAGGAAGAGGAGTGGCAGTGGAGAAACAGTAATTCACACAGAGCTGGCTGTGCGGGAGACTGGTATTATTACTCAAATCAGTCTCCCCTAGCAATCGGGGAGCAGAGTTTTTAAGGATAACTTCGTGAGTAGAGGGGAGCCAGTGAGCCAGGAGTGCTGATTGGTCAGTGCTGAAATTCCAGGGAGTGGAAGCTGTCTTCTTGGGCCCAGTCAGCTCCTGGGTGGGGACCACAAGATCAGCTGAGCCAGTTTATCTATCTGGGTGGTGCCAGCCGATCCATCAAGTGAAGGGTCTGCAAAATATCTCAAGCACTGATTTTAGGAGCAGTTTAGGGAGGGTCACAATCTTACAGCCTCCAGTGCATGACTCCTAAACCATAATTTCTAATCTTGTGGCTAATGTTAGTCTAGTCCCCAGGCAACAAGGAGATCTGCTTTGGGAAAGACGTCTTTGTTTAAACTATAAACTACAAACTAAGTTTCTCCCAAAGTTAGTTCAGCCTATGCCCAGGAATGAACAAGGACAGCTTGGAGGTTAGAAGAAAGATAGAGTTGGCAAAGTCTTACACTGTCTCAGTCAAAATTTTGCAAAGGCAGTTTCAATAACATAGAATGAGCATGAGACTAGGATTTGAGAACCAGGTTCTAATCTTTGTTCTACCCTTAAATTCCGTGGGCCTCAGACATCTTTTCTATAAAATACAGTTGATAGCCTAGATAATTTCTAAAACCATTTTACCTCTAAAATTGTATAAGCCTAAATCACTGTCATTTAGGTAAGTCTGCATTTTTATGGCTTGCCTAATATATGGCTATGACACATTACCATAAGCCTTGAAGAGAGATGAGTAGTAACAAACACAAATTTTAGAGATAGACAAATTGAAATGCTGTGTGATTTGGTAACTACTTTTTTATCAGTATTTTTTATGTCATTAACTTTTTCTGAGTCCACTATAATCACTTTTCATTGCTAAACTTTCTTCATTTCTGGAACATTTCCACAGCCTGATCTATCTACACATTTATTTCTACCCTTTCTTTTTTTTCTTTTTTTTTTAACTGATCTCATATAAACATAAAAATGAAAGGAATGTTTCAGAGATAGAGTGAATTAAACTGAAATGACTTAATAAATGAGTTACAACATACCCTTGTATATAAAATATATCAGAAGTCTTTGGTTAATTTTATTGTCTTAATTATTTTATTTAACCAGGGTATTATGTTTCTATCTCTCCCCCAGAAAACTGCCATTCCTTCTGCCACGGTATAGCCAATCATTTCTGATGATCACGTGACCACATCTTCCATTTCATTTTCCAACACTGGCTTGTATGGGCATACTAATAGGATGTTTAACGGCTAAATCAGATGCAATTGCAATTTGCACGTTCCCTCAAATAGTAAGATTTTGTTTTTTGTAACATCTAGTCCTCTAAAAGGACTTATGTATCAAACCATAAGCAACAAATTCGCTTAAAAGAGATAATCACACACACTGCTTTAGAGAAGTGCAGAGGGATGGGGGGAGGAAAAGCAAAGATTTGAGAGATTCATTTACTGCTATGAAAACCTACCAGTTCCCTACAGTACTTGCAAGTCTAAAATAGTATGCTAAGCTTTACTCTCGGTTAAAGAAAACTAAATTGAGATAATTATAAGAAAGTGGTTCTGAAGTCTTAGAGTGCTTAAGAATTGCCTTGAAAACTTGTTCAACCTTGGGATTTTCAAATCCTACCTCAAGATATGCTTTGAGTAGACCTGCAACAAAGCCAGATTTCTGACGTTTTTAACAAATATCCTAAGTGATTCTGATGCAGAAGTTTCATGTACCGCAATTTGCTTAATAGTCCAGAAACATGCCTGATAAGTTAGCAATATAAGTAAAAATTATAAAACCCAAAGTTGATGAAACCATGAAGAAATAGACATTACTAATTGCACTATTAGTGTCTATATATAATCCATATATATATAATATATAATATATATAATCCATAGATTTGCTATAAATTAGAAAATATTGCAAAACAAAAGCTATTAAAACAACCAGAGACTTTTGCCTAGTATTTCTATTTGAAGAATCATATCCCAAGGAAGTAGCCTAGAATCTTTATTTTAAATTTAATATTTAAATACAGTGAGGTATTATTTATAATACAAAAATATTAAGCAAGAAAAATTACCAACAATAAGACAGTTTATCTATTTAACAAATGTTTACTTAGCACTTATTATGAGACATATAGTACTAAGCCCTTCATGAATGTTACCATTTAATCCTCATTTTAAGAAAACCTTGTGATGGCTAAGCAAATAAGATTTGTTAACAAGAATATACACTATGCAAATTTTTAAATCACACATGCGGGCCATGATGACTCAGGGAGATATATGAAATAATATAAGGTGAAAATAGGAAAACCAGAATATAGTAATAACCTAATTATAACTTTTTAATAGAGATATAGGAATTATCAAAGATTTTCAAAGAGATTAGTGGCATACAATATTATTTATTTTAGATCTTTAAATTTACTGTTTTAGGAATACAAATTCTGGATATTTTCAAGCTAAGACAAGTAGTGAAAATTTCTATATGTTAACAATACAAAGATCGAGGGTGGAAATTGTAAAAACAACCAACACATTCAAATAAATGGTGGTATTACATATAAAAAGAAAAAAATCCTTTTATTTGGTTTTAAGATTTGAAATTTTGAATAATTCTAATGGATTTTTTGAAACTTAAAATATTTTCTAAAAGATGTACATAAATTTTAGAATTTTAGTGAAAGAAACACTAGTCTTCACTGTCTTCCCTTAGTTTCTTCTGTCGGTTTTGGCAAATCTTGGTCAAGTTTCTCTTGCCATCAGCAAGACCATCTAGATTCTATCTCCTAGACTCCCTTATTTCGGTAATGAATCATTTTTTTCAGTTATCCCCATATAGTCTGTCAAAGAAAAGCTACAAGGACAGCAGTAAAGGGAATTCCTGTGATAGCTTAGATCCAAAATTGCATCCTATGTGAATCAGTCATTCTTTGAAAATTGTTTAAGTTCCTTTGAATTGGCACATTGTCAGAGAGGGTTGATATCTTTGGTCACTTGTTTCAGCCTAAAATACACACATACACACACCTCCCACACACAAATTTGCACTAATATTAAAGTCCCTAAAAAGACAAGCTGTTTCCAGTTTATTGACATTTAGCCACTTGGAGGAAAACTGGCGCATCCATTTCAAAATAATTAATTTTTACTGAAAACACGCTGAGGTCTGTTTTCCCAAAGCAGCCCTGTAAGCCGTGTGTACCACTGTAAGGGCATACTTCATTGGGCACCATCATTGCTTTCCCATCTGGCAACAGGTGGCCATTAATACGAAATATTAAACATACACTGAAATGAAATCTATGCATAATCAGCAATTTTGGAGAGTGCAGAAGTGTTTGAAAATCTGAAAACTGCTCATTTCTCTAAATAAGCAAACCTTCATGCCAAACTCCTCACCAAGAACAAATGAGCCACTGGCATCAGCCTATACAAAAGTGGTTTCCAAACCATTTGCTTTTGTAGACATGAATTTACTTGAAAAAGTGATGTGCAGAATTGGAATCCTGACTATAAGCAGGGTAAGTGCTGTGATAGTCCACGATGACCATAGGGGTCCCAGTGGAGGCTCTAAGGGGCACATTTTATCAACTAACGCTACAAAGAAACGTTTGAGCACATTAGGCTTCTAAATGTGGTGGCAGTGGAAATGAAGCAGAGAGCAATTCACACCCTCAGCTCACCATGACCAAGAGGCTTTGACTAACTGTGGCTTCAGATCCATATGTCCATGTGTCTGGCATACTCATCCACCATAGTTGGAGTTCAAAATAGCTTGGGGCACAAGTCAAATTCAAGAGTTATCCCAAAGAACCTAGATCTACGCCTTAGTTGAATTCTGTTTTAATATTATTGTTACTGAAAATCAGCGGTTTGGCCTGGGCCCTCCTGCTCTCCACACAGAAAGCCAATCACTGAGACAATGAGGATTGCCAGGAAAGAAGGATTTCATCAGGTGCTGCAGCCAAGGAGATGGGAGATCAGTCTCAAATTTGTCTGCCTGCAGAGTAAAATTGGGAGTTTATATATCAGAGAAGGAATGTAACTACCTGTGGGTAAACAGGAATTAGAGAGGGGTAAGGAAATCATGGCGGGTGAGGGGTCTAGCTTCTTGTCTGGATGCGATGATCTGGTGAGCTACAATTCCTTGATACTGTCTGGGAGTCCTGAGGGTTGGTTTCCTGAGGAAAAAACTCAGATAAGACAAATGTAAGTTTTAATTTATGTGTTTATTTTAAAAGACTGTAAACATCAGTTCTATGGGACAGTTGGGCTGGTTTCATCATGCTCTTGTTTTCATCGATTGTCTAGATAAGAAACTACTTTATAAGAAAACATTAATTTTGTAAAATTTCTAGCAAAGATTCTAAGCATTATATAGTTCAATGTAAGTTATACAAAAACCCTCATGGAGACTTCCTTTTGGTGCTCTTGAGGAACTGAAATGCTTATTCACATAAGATTGTGAGATTAGGTAACCTACAGTGATCTCCTAGAAATTTTGACTGCTAGAAAGTTTTTATATTTTCTAGCATAAGTATTGTAGTATTGTCCTATGTCACTCTTCTTACCTGTTTACGCTTTTCTTAATGATTTTAAGACTCTTCAAACTATTTTGGAGATAATTAAGATATGGGTAAAACATGTAGGTAACCAATACCTTGATGTTTACTTACATATGCTGCTTCTATGAAAAACAAATAGCTGTAGCAGAGAACATTTAGATAATTTGTATAGAGATTTGATGGAATGCACTTTTTAATTTTTTTTTCCCCAAGTAGTCAATGAGAGTGCATGTCTTAAGCATTTGTGAAAACCCTCAGTTTACTTTCCTGGTTCCCATTGTTAACTGGAAATACTCTACATTTGCCATGGCAATCATATAAGCAACTCCATTCACATAAAGGAACTCTTCTTCTTTTGATTTTACCACATCAAAGGCACTGGTGGGTTGGACTGATCCCTCAGATCACCATTTCGCTGTGTGTGTCCTTCACTGTGACAACCTAAGTTCGCTTTGAGATTCATGCATTAGTATCCCCAAATGTGTTCCCATTTTCATAATTTTTGGTAGTGGGTAATGGGAACAATAATGGCTAATTTCCAGTTTTAATCATCACTCAAGGGGCACAAACAGAATGTATTTTCAAAGAAATATTTGTCATCATTAATGGTGTTTTTAAAATAAGTGCCACTACAGGCAACTGTAAAATTGAAGTTTTAAAAGTATTCCAAGCAAAGTAAAATCATGGGATTAAGTGGCCACTCTCTTAAGTTGACCACTTTAAAATATGTCACGTTCATTTGGATATTTAACACAAAGATGTTTCCTTAAGCAAACTCAATGTCTTAGAGGTACCTCCTATAAAGAACATAAGTTCAGAAATCAGATGCCTAAATTTTCGATCTTCCTAAATACTTATGCATGTGCATGTGTGTGTTTGACCATGCATTGGCATGCCACGCTTATAACGCTACAGCAGACCACACCTATATTTGACTTGTATGTCCAATAAAACACAAATTAAAACTTGAGAGAAACTTGTGAGATGTCTGCAGCACTTTAGGCTGGTTGGGACTATGAAGAAGAAATGTGGCAATTTTCTAAGCCTGTAAAACAGTATATTCGGTGAACCCTAAATGAAAAATATTTCACCCTTACGAAATGTCTAGTGAAGAGCGGGGTTTATTAAAATTTGTTCTTCCATCTCACCACGTCCCTTTGAGGCAAAGGAGCCCAGTCGTCTCTTCTCACCAGGATGCTTGCTGCTCATTTATGTTAGGTTTGTGTCAAGTTTGAGAACTTTGCCAAGATCACAAGCTGCTAGAGCAACTTTCCTTTTCTTAATTTCCTTATTTCCCAACTAAATACCTAATTGTAAATATATATATATACATACATATATATATATACACATAGGACAATATATATATATATGGAGATAATCTCTCACTGGAGCATTTGTGAAAATTAGATTCCTCAATGACTTCAGATGTGACTGGGACCAGCTGCTGACAGAAACTCAGATAACAATGCATTTCAAACAGCTAATCTAGTGAGGCTTTCTAAAAATATTAATAATAAAATCCAAGTGATTTAATTTCTCTACATAAGTACAACGCAAGCTCACTGACTCCGTGCGTCACAGGGCTCTGGTTGCTAGGAAATCCATGAATAGAACTTAATACGCATTCAGCAACAGGCTGCAGGCACAATTTATCTCCATGGATGCTCCCTCAATTGCCTTTGAAATGACATTAAGATAACTTTGAAGCATTCAAGACAAGCTAGTGAACACAAAGGAAACAGGCCATTTTTGGACAACCATCTGGACTTCCGGCAGAGCCCTTTGAAGTTCACACTCCTTGGGCTGTGCATATCTTAATACACATCTTCTGAAGATAGAGATTATGGAGCAATGGCCATATTGTGAGGGGCAGATGAAGGACAAAATGTGATGCAAAAGTGTGAGCTTTGGAGGCAGATGCATCTAAGATCAAATTCCAAGTCAACAATTTATTCGTGTGGATACATCAATTTTTCTGAACTTCAGTCTCCTCTTCTATAAAGTAAGAATAATATTACACACCTCACAGAATGACTGTAAGCATTAAACATTGTGTATCAAAAATCCTGACACACAAAACCTGCACAATTAGTGATATAACAATAATAGGAGTAGCTGAAGTAAAAGTAGTAGGATTCATAGAATCCTAGCAGCAGAAGAATAGTTTTTGCTACCAGTACTACTACCACTAGAATATCTATTATTCATACTACTGGAAATAACTATATAAGAGAGGAACCCTTTAGCTGTAAAGCCTTGCAGCTATTATCATAACCTGAAAATAAACTGAAAGAGATGTACTTCTGGTGCAATAGTTTATAAAGAGCCCCCAAAGCAGTCAGTTTCACTAAATTTCACTGAATGTAACCTTATTACCAGTATTGCCTAGGGGAACAAAGGATGTGGATAATGGTGCCACCAACTGGTAGGACAGTTTTGTTGGTGATGAAACTTTGAATTTGTTTGGCTTATACTGTGAAGCCTGAGTTCCCTAATCCACATGAGGAAGAATTTCCAGTTTTTATACCTGAGTCATCTGCATGACAGAAATAACAAAGACTTAAAATATATCCACTCCTTTCCTCTGCACTGGTTGGCATCTCTCTCTTCTTTCATTGATAGATTCAGAAAACATGTTAGAGGACTTCGCTATTAAGCTATCTTAAGGGACTGTACAAGGTCTAGTCAGGGTCACCTTCCATAAAATGGGTAACTTCCACACAGCCAGCCAATGAGATGAGAGCTTAAACAATCCTCATGATTCGGAAGAACTAACTTCTCCAAAGCGTTGCCAGCGCAACTTGAAACTCATGCATACATTTATTCATACATTCTCGGGAAAGTTCTAGTCCTATCTTCATTTTGGTCCTGAGCCAATGTAAGCCTTCCCAAACCCGAGATAAAGACTGACTTGATTTGAAATCATGAAAATAAACACTTAGTTTTCTCAAAGGACCACAGCAGATGATGCTGCAATGGAATTGCCTTATATGCACAAGTCTAAGAATTTTCTCCAATTCTTCTGTTTCTCTACCTGGAAATTCCTTCTTATAGCAGCACTTGGCAGAGCAAAACATTAAAAATGTCTTAGATGTGCAGTGCTCCACATAAAAGAAACATTCCTTAAGGACAGATAGATTATGAAGCTCACACAGATGACTCCAGGAAAACTTGTGAGGCTTCTAAAGTTTGCTCCTTTCTTTCTTTCTGCACTGCGCTACTCATATTCAATGCCATGCCTGTACCTCAACTCCATGTATATTCCGGGACACACAGCATCCATCCACTCAAATGTCTTCACTGGTCATGCCCTTCTTGGCCATGCCCTGGCAAAGACTCTGGCCCCATCCTCTGTCCTGTGCCATTTTTGGACAAGGCTGCATAACTTTTAATAAGATAGCTTATACTAAGGCATTAAAGAATGATCGTTATTTCACTGAGTCAAAAATTGTTATTAATTGTATGGAAGCGCAAGTTGCAGGGGAAGGAGCATTGGATCAAATTTTAAAAAGCCACAATTTTAACCCCCTCTTCTTGTGACATTGGGGAGGGGAGATGGGGAAAGGACCACAAACTTTCTTCCACATTGAAAGCCAAGAAATTGCAGGCAGCTAAAATGTAAGGAAGGAAGGAAAGTAGAATGAATGTTAAATGTACACAACACAGTTGGGGTTTCATTTTGAGATCATAGAGGATTCTCTGAAAGTTTGGTTGAGAAAAGTTACATCATCAGAGTTGTGATATAAGAAAGGTATCCAGGAGTAGAGTAAAAAATCAGTTGTACTTGAGAGAATGAAAATAGAAAGACAAGTTAACTCTGCCTCTGTCCTCTCCATCTGGCTCAAGGCAAACATTGAAAGATAACATCCAGTGTCTATGGAAGATGAGAGAACTGAGTGCAATGTAGCCATCTGACTCCAGACCATCAGGGCACCTGACGGCTACTGCTGCTGCTGTCTCTACTGATCCACATACATTTTTGCCTTGGAAGGTATTTCCTCAGTTATAAGTACATCAAAAATACTTCTGAGCAAGTGTAAGAAAAGATAGGGGATGCCACCTCCAAAAGAGAAGCCATGGTTTTAAACTATTTACTAGTTTTTACTGTCAGTGACATCATTGGATTTTAACAAATGAAAAAGACAAAATGGAAAGCAAAAGACCCCTAAACAAACTGCAGAAGAGGTAACTGAGTCACACAGCCATTAACATGCTTGTCCAAAGTCACACGCTGATAATAGTGGTACCCTGGTCCCCTGGCATCCCTTTCAGGGCCATTTTCAGGCCTCCACCAGGAGCTTCTTGCCATCAAGTTGTGCTCTTCTGGTGACAAAGTTTCCAAGACCTCTCTAGACAGAAATTCCCATCTAGAGAAAGAAAGAAGGAACTAGGGAGTATCAAGAGGCAATCCATCAGTATCTCAGTTGCAGCAAGGATTTTTCTGATAATCATAAAATTCCTGCCATTCCTGGTAATCCTACACCAACATTATTTAATAGTTATTTCAATATTGAGAGCCACTCATCTTTCTACTACATCTGTCAAAATTGTCCCTGGATAGTCGGCTGTTGTTGGAAAAGGCAGGGGTCACATAGGCCAGCTGAGCTCATGCTCATCCCCATGAAACAGGAGTGTGTTTTCCGAACTCACAATCAGGTTGGCTTCTAATCTCACCACTGAAAATGAGGATTTTGAAAATACCACTTACTTTTGAGTAAGGTTGATAAGTCAGAGAGTTTCACTTGCTTGTTGTTTTTATTTTCCATCGTCTGCAAAGAGAAGAGCACGAAGCATATCAAAGAAGTATGAAGGGTATCACAGAAGATTTGACTTCCTCAGACAGCATTTACCAGTTCAAGGGTGGCAACTTCTGCTTCAGTACATTTAGAAGTATTCACATGCTATATTGATCCAGGAAATAAAAAATCATAAGTGACATCTAGACAGCTGGTTTTTAAAAAGTGGCTTGGCTTGAAAAATTTCAATTTGAACAGGAAATTGTAGAGCAGTGGAGCGAAATGGCACTGAGAGAGGACTGGGTTTGGTCCCAGTTCTGGCCTCCACTCACTGGGTGGCCGTCTGGTGGGCAGGCAGTTCTGCCAAGCTTCAATTCCTCATCTGAGAAATGAGAAAATTAAACCTGCCTTCACAACCTTCAGGGATAGATGATGTATGCTACAGACAAGAAAACTGACTCTCAGAAAGTTCCAAGAACTCCAAGTTCACAAAACTAGCAAGAGGAAGAGCCAAAATTCAAACCCAGGTGTGCTCACTCTGAGGAGGATACCTTACCAACTGCACTCATGATCTTCAACTTCTGCTCTCTGATGACCTGGAGGGTTTGGGCGTGGGACTGAGGGGCTAGAATAGGTGGTTAACGAGCAAGGATCCATAAACTTCCACTGCAACATTAGCAAGAGCGGCTCCATCACTATCATTTGTATGTATTGAGTTTCCATATACAATTTTGTTCAAGAAATTATTCTCTTAGCTAGAAAATACGTTGAAAACTCTCTTGTACCATGCTGTCTTCCAATTCATGCCTTTAATTTCTAAAGCAGTGCTAACCCAACAGAATTTTCAGTGATGGTGGATGTGCCCCATATCTATGCTGTCCAACACAGTGGCCAGTAGCAATTTGTGGCTATTGAACACTTAAAATAGTGATGATGTCTGAGCAAATAAGTTTTAAATTTTGTTAAATTTTTATTAATTAATTTAAATTAAAATAGCCACATGAGGCTGCTGGCTACCATACCGGACAGTGCAGTAATCTACAGCAATAGATGAGGAAGGGAGGATCAAAGGTCAACCAGAATTAACCCAGGATAATGACAAAATTTTCATTTTAAAGTTAAACAACATTTGGTGAGACTAATTAGAAGCTGAAGGGCTTTTACTTCAAACATGAAATAAGCAAACAGTGTGGCTTTTGTTATTGTTTTGGGTTTTTTGTTGTTTTTTCCCAGAGCAGATGAAATGACTTTCCCGTCTGTATATACGCAGATGAGAAAGTTAGAGTTGAGGATACAGGTGATCTCTGTACATCAGTTTGCCTACACTAAAACAGGACCTCTGTTTGTCTTTTTAGTTATTTTATATTCACTTTGTTTTTTTAACTATTTTATATTCATTTTGCCATTTACAAACAGGTCATCTTTCAATGCAGTAACATTCATTTTTCAAAGGGGTAATTGAAAGACAGGTTTCAAGGTGCTGGCTCTTGCTTTAAAAAAAAAAACTCACCTCTTCTTTTGGACTGTGTTCCTCTCCCACCTCCCCTGGTGAAAATTCAGGCACCCTAGGTTTTATTTTGCTGGAAAACTGACCCCACTCCAAAGGGACAAGAGCCTGAGTCCAGAGGCAGGCCGGGGAGTAGTCCCCACTTCAAATCACAGCTCACAGAAGTGAGAAAGTATTCAAGTCAAATGTCTGTCCTTCATGGATTATTATTATAGCTGGGTTCTTTCCCGGTGGCTGAATAAACACAAAATCAAATTTTATTTTTTTACTTGATTCCAGAGAAACCAGTGCATTCAAAGTCAATTCTCTCTCCATAGGTGCACCCCTCCCCACCCCCTCTATATCTCAGTGCATCAGACCAGCTGACAGCAAAGGCAGGAAAAATCATTTCTCACATTGTCATCTAATGAATGCCTGTACAATGCATCGTTTAAACAAAATCAGAGTCTTGCAGTTTCAAAATGCCAGTACCGTTTCTCCAACAATTCCATGCTGGGTCTGTATTAATTCATTCAGACACACTAGGGGTAGACATTAAAATGAAAATAGTCTGAACCAGATTAGTCTCTCTATTGGAATAAAAAGGGGTCAATGGATCAACCTTAGAAGATATAATGTAGCACCCAGACAGAAGTAAGCCTTGTTAAGGAAGGATTTGTTAAGGACACTGCTTACTTAGTTTTACCCTCCAGAATCCTTACTGTGATCATTTTCCGGGACCTATTAAACTTAGGGCATCTATATTCTTTCTCTTATGCACCAATATTTATAGTTAATGTAGGATTCCTCCCATATGGCAGGCATCCTGACAGATCCTCAGGGGGACAACAGTGAACAAGGTAGGTAGTTCCTGCCCACACAAGCCAAGATTTAATGAACAATTAAATATGAGATCCTTTGAGATTTTGTGAATATGAAGAAAATTAATATTAAGAAAGTTAATATTAAGAGATACGAAGGAAGCAGGGTGATGTTGAGAAGGGTGCAACTACTTTTGTATTAGGTGGCCTGGGAAGATCTTTCTGAGTCAAGGGTGCCAATATTAGGACCTATAGCAGGAGCAGGAGCAGAAACAAGCTATGTGGTTTGCTGAGTGAGGAGGGTCTGAAAAGCATCAGGAAGCAAAAGGAGGAATCAGAGGAAATTGCCATGGTGAAGGAAATGCAATGGAGGAAAAGAGGGTGACCACTGGTCCAAGATGAGCTTGGGAAGTGGCAGGAACTGGTCCTGGTTTCTCCAGGACCCTAAGGGACATGGGAAGGAATGAGATACTCTCCCAAGTGCCCTGAAGGAAGCTGTAAAGGTTTTTATAAGCACGAGGCAGTAACAACCTCAGGACTTCCTGAAAATGACAAGAGGGTTTTTGAGATAACAGAGTCAGAACTCTCTAAGAGATCAAGTCCTCACCATGAGGCAGGGGGTATTCAGCCAGCATGGCTAAGAAGAGAGATCTGGCTGGTCCGTACTGTGCCTCTGTGAGTCCCACATTACAGGTTGATGCTGCCAACCCCTCCCCGCTGTCCTCTCCAGCCACACCACCAGCCACCAGTTATGCTAGCCTCCCACAGAAGGTCATCTGTGCACCTGCCGGTTGGACAGTGCCTAAGTTCCTAGCC
The DNA here is from genome assembly GCF_001698545.2 of Rhinopithecus bieti. Lineage (NCBI taxonomy): Eukaryota > Metazoa > Chordata > Mammalia > Primates > Cercopithecidae > Rhinopithecus > Rhinopithecus bieti. Next base: position 631,467 of record NW_016816568.1, read on the forward strand.
TTCATTAAGTCACTTGCTTTCCTGGAATGAGCTTCTTCCTTGACCCACATGCTCCTCATTTCCTTGCTTTCTTCATGTCTCTGTGCAAATTTCACATCATCAGAGTAGATTTCTCTGAGCACTCAATCCAAAATAGCACTGCTTCTCCTTTTCTCTCTCATTCCCCCTTACTCTGCTTTACACAGCCTGTTTTTCTTCACAATAATAATCAGTGCATGAGCCATTTATGTATCTCTCTATTCACTTATTGTCTGTAATAAAATACAGATTGAGAATCTCTAATAAAAAAATTTGAAATCCAAAATGCTCCAAAATCCAAAACATTTTGAGCACCGGCACGATACCACAGTGGAAAATTCCACACTTGGTCTTACGTGATAATTTGAAATCAAAATGCAATCAAAACCTTGTTTCATGCATAAATTTATTTTGAAATATTACATAAGACTACTTCCAGGCTCTGTATATAAGGTGCATAAGAAACATAAATGAATTTCGTGTTTAGACTTGGGTCCCATTTCTAAGGCATTTCATTAGGTATATGCAAATATTCCAAAATTCTAAATAATTTGAAATCCCAAACATTCCTAGTCCTAAGCATTTCAGATAAGGTATACTCAACCTATATAAGCTTGTGGAGGGCAGACCCTGTGCCATTGTTGTGCATCCTCCACGTCTGTCTTAGTGCCTTGCACATAGTAAGTGAGTGATAAATGTGTGCTAAATGAAAAGGAGCAGCCATCCCTTGTTCTTCTACACCTAAGAGCCCAGAATCTGCTGCAAGTGAAGCTTCTCAACAGTCAGCATCTTTTACAGTGGAAGGCGGAGGGGAAGCCCTTTCTGGAAGGAAATTCATCTCCTGCTTAGACACTAAGTTTAAAATAGGCTCACCCTTTGCACACCCCACAGATGCTCCTTGTAACTCCTCAACCTTCCCCATCAAGCAGCACCTCAGGAACCTCACTGGGCAAGTGATTTTTGCCAGTATCTTCCATAGATCAACCTAAAAGACATTTTCTTGAAGAGAGGAAAAAATTAACATATAGCTTAGCAAGAAATGGAAATTTTTACTATAGTTGAGCTAAAAGAAAAAAAAAAAAAGAAGAAGAAGCATACCAGCTAACCTCTGTCTATTATACTATGATTTTTCTCAAAGGCAGACACCAAATAATTCACAAGGGCACCCATAGCACCAAGCCACTTAGTAGGCTCTAAACATGTCTGTTGAATAACAAACACTGCAGTTGAAAGGATATAATTTATACCCATAAAAATTAATTAGAGAGAAAGCCTAGTGTAATAAAAGTTTAAAGCCAGAGAGTTTCCACTTTATCAAAGCAAGCCCAAAAGTTACACTCAAAGAAATAACAGTTTGCCAATGTATAAGGACTGCCTCATCCAGGAAGCCTTTCCTAACTAGTACAGTTCAAATTAGATTTCTACTGCTTTCAAAACTGCTGTCACACCTTATATTAACACTTTTCCAATGCTTTAAAACAAGGACGGCTTCTCTCCAAAACTGTATTATATTTGAAAGTTAGGGCTGTGTCAAATATTTCTTCTGCCAGCCCAGCTCCTGAAACCATGCTGGGAAAGCAAATGGTAGAGAGAATATTTTCTAGACATGCTCTGGTTAATTAACAAACAACCTTCTTCCCTTTTCATTTCTCTACTCCATAAGCAACTTAACTATGTTTTTCTATTCTTATTTGCATATTTACTTACAATGTCATCATGTTTCACATGTATATGTTCATTTTGCTTACACAAAATGAAGCTATTTTTCTTCAATCACAAGAATACTGTTAACACCCAGAGCCTAGAATTTCCCATCTGGTAGCAAATCTCACAACAAAGAGCCTTTTTGGAAGCGTAGTTAATCCTTTAAAGAGATGTATTTCACAACTCAACTCTTATCTGATGTCAACAGAAACATATTTTTGCAAAATGTGGCTCAGATGCAAGTGCGCTACATTACTAGTTAAAATACAGAAAGATGGAAGGGGTTGTGGGTAAATTTTACAAGGGAGAGTAGTCTAATTATCCAAAGCCTCTGAAACAGGCTTGAACCACTGACTCCCCCATGCCCAGATTTGAAAGAGAAGAACTTCCAATTAATTAATGCAGCCAACATTTTTCAATACCCTTCTCTGGGGAAAAGCCCCTTCTGGAAGTTCAGTGAGGGGAGCTCCAGTGGGAAAGATAGAATTGAAAAGAAATAGAAGAATACAAGGAAGATGAATTCTCTCTCTTTTCCTAGATCATTATTTCACTCTTTCTGTTGTCTCCCCAATCCTTTCAGCCTTTTCCCTGTCTCTCACTCTCAACTGAACTGGCTTTCTACTTCACTCTGGAAAAAAGAAAAAAAAGTGGGAATTTCCACAACCACTACCACCATTTTTACTACCAAATGGTAGATATTAGCGTCTGGGCCCACCTACTCTGCATTCCCTCCAATTAAAATGGATCAATGGTCAGTGCTCCTATCTAAGGACAACTTTTTCTTACCTATTGAAGGACACTGCTGCTGCAATTGTCCTTTCTCTCCCACATGTCATGACATTTTCCATTTCTACTGGGTCAGTTCATCATCATGCAAATGAATATGGGATCTCCCATTCCTCCAACCACTAACTGCCCGACTTCTCTACCTCCTTGATGCTACAACACTAGAAATACTTGTCTATACTTGCTGTCTCTGCTCTCTCTCTTTTCTTTCTCTCCTCTACTCACTCTTGCTGAACTTTTGATCCCACAAATCGACCATCGGTAGAGTCTCCCATGACCAGCTCATTACCAATTCAAAGATAAATTCTTAGTCTTCATCTTCTTCAGATCATCAGCAACATTGACACAGTTGGGTACAACCTTCCTTTCTGAAACACCTTCTTCATTTATCACTGTCTTTTGGGTCTCCTTCCATCTCACTGGTTGATCCCCTAATCTCCTCTGCTGGCTCCTCTTTGTCTTTCCAGCATTCAAGTGACCCCCTGTTTTAGTCCTCAGATCTCTTCTCTTCTCATTCTCCCAGGAGATTTCATTCATCTAATGACTTTAAGGAGACTTCTAGACATATATTTGACAATTCCCAAATACTTGCCTTTTCCCCTGTATGTTAGACTCATTCATTCATCTACCCACATCGTGCTTCTCTGTGTATATCCAATAGTGTTTCACACTCAGGTCAAAAACTGCATTCTTTAAAAAAAAATGACTTACTTAAATGAAAATTATATACATATATTCATTGTGTGCAACTGCATGTTTTGAAATATGTACACATTGTAGAATGGCTCTAATTAATATATGCATTACATCATATACATATCATTTTTATGGTGAAAACGTTTAAAATCTTCTTTCTTGGCAATTTTTAAGAATACGACACATTAGTAGTAACTATAGTCACCATATTGTACAATAGATCTTTTGAACGTATTTCAAAAATTGAATTATTGATTTTACCCCCACCCCTGTTTCCCCTTATGGCCTTTCTCAAGTAAATGACAAATCTATCACTGCAGTTTCTCAGGCCAAAATAAAAGAAGATGAGCTTCTTGTGGACAGGGTCATTGCCTGTGTCATTCATTCTCCACGTCTATCATAGTGCCTGGCACATAGCCAATGATTGAAATATGTGCTAGATGAAGGACTGCAGTAAAGTTATAAGTGAAAAACACAGGAAAGAGCCACTAACCTACTTTTAAGGTGAATGAGACTAGCAATTGGGAAATACTTTATGAAAAAAAGTTTAAATTTGGTCTTGAAGGACTATCAAACCTTTGACAGGAAAATAAGGGGGAAGACATTCCTGGCAGAGGAAACAGCTTGGAAAAACATAAAATGATGTGGAAATGCGTGCTCCATTCAGAGAACCATGTTACTGAGGCATAGCATATAAGATGGAGCATACTAGGAGATATTCTAGGAGAGTAGCTTACTGGGTCTATTTGGACTTTATTATAAAGGCAAAAGAAAGCTGTAAAGATTTTTAAGCAAGGGAATAACACCACATAGCACAGTGTTGAAGACAGAATATATATTAATTAATGTTCAGTGGGAGGAGAAAAAAATCAAGAGTAGGATAGGTGAAAAACTGGAGATTGGGAAAAGAGAGTATGGAAGTATGAAATAGTTGCAGCAAAAGATGGAAAAGCCTGTGCTAAGCTGGGTTACTAAGATTGACCAGTAGAGGGCAGCTGTAGGAGAGACTGCGGAAACAGAATTGCAGACAGTTAACGGTGAAGCAGCAGCCGGGCGGTGGCTCACGCCTTTAATCCCAGCACTTTGGGAGGCCGAGGCGGGTGGATCATGAGATCAAGAGTTCAAGATCAGCCTGGCCAACATGGTGAAATCCCGTCTCTACTGAAAACAACAAAAATTAGCCAAGCCTCGTGGCAGGCACCTGTGGTTCTGGCTACTCGGGAGGCTGAGGCAGAAGAATCACTTGAATCCGGGAGGTGGAGGTTGCAGTGAGCCACGATCGTGTCACTGCACTTCAGCCTGGTGACAGGGCAAGACTCTGTCTCAAAAAAAAAGTATAGAAGAATAGAGGCACAAAAGCTGCTAACCTCCAGATTTCTTCCCTGACACCCCCAAAGTCTTTTACAACTCCTGGAGGAAATGCATCCCAAACTCCCGGCACACTCAAATGCTGAGAGCCAGGTAAGGAAGAAAACAGTTACAGGCAAGGACAAGCCCCGGACATGTGGGCGGAAGCCTGTTTCCAAGGTTTACGTTCATTTCCTCTGCTCAGTGATCTTTAGTGGAAATGAAGTAGCCATTTTCCCACCATCCTGGTGTAACTTAGGTGAGATTCCACTGTAGTGAACTAGAACTGGAGGTGAGAGAAAATTGCACTATTTTTAAACTTTGCCTATCATCAGCCTTGCTTCCAAGAAAGAAAAGAAAATTTCTTTCTCTTTCTCCCTCCTTCTCCATATGGCTTGATGCTGACCTAGATGCCCAATACAATTCTTGCTTGTACTACATTAACTGTATTACAGTTTAAATAGATTTTGAAGCAGAAGCTCACTTGGGAGACTCAACATTATTCATAGAACTATTAGTATTGAGAAGAATGTGTTGGGTTTCAAACTCTAGGTTTATAAGTAAATTTTGGTACTCACTCCATTAGTACAAGGAACGGAATTTCTTATTCTGTGCTTCGTGATTCGTATTTCCACTTCTTTGTCAATTATTCATTATTATGCAGCTTATAAGAGGGCATGAAGTTAACAATAACAATTATATTAATGATAGAGTGAGTTATTAAAATGTAGTTTAATAGCCATCATATTTGTGATGATAATTATAGTTATGACTAACTATGATTATAGCACCCATTGTAATCATAATAAGCTCAGGATGGTTTAATGCTAATTGCTTCATCATAAAGAAATTAGAATATACAACTGTAAGTGGATGTGGTTGTGATTATACGGCAAAAGAATGTATGCAGATATTAGTTACTAGTTATTAACCTTCTCCATGAAACCAGACCAAAGAAAAAATTTTGATAAACCCAGACTTGTTTCACATCTGCGTCAGACCTCCTGAGAAAAAATGGGTATCATTCTTAAAACAAAATGTTTTAAATTGAAACTAATTTGAAATTTTAAAAATGTGCTGATATGATACTGGGAACTTCTTTAATTCCAAATGAGCTAGAGATAAAAAGTAATAGCATGGACACGGTCCTTGAAGCACACTAATGAAAGAAATTGCCAACCCATCAAGTTCATATGAAAATACCTACAAATGGAACTTCCTGGGGACTTTCCTATTCAAAAAGCCTGTGGAATGTTCTCCTGTCTTCATATTCCTTCATACAGCAGATGGTCACTCTGGGAAATATGTCAGTCATGACAACAACAAACTATGTGTGCCTGACAATTACAGATATGGATGGATGAAATTTTGCAATTCATAAATCTTATAAAAGTCAGTATATTTGCCCAGTGATTATTTGTCCTTAACTCTACCCCACCTTACTTCTCTTCCTGTCCCAGCGAGATGCCACTTTGCAAGATTCCATGAGTAGCATGGTAAAGTCAATAATTTGGGGTGAGTTAGCTAACTGATAGAAATCTGAAGTAGGAGAAGCCAAGCTGAGCCAACGTGGTCTGTATGAGACAGAAGAAAATGTCAAGTACCATAGTTTTCTAATAAACACAAGATACATTCATTTTCACACATATTTGCTACAGATGGAAATTTCATTTAATGATGGCTGGTTGTGGACCCCAGCCAAGGGTGTATAAATACCAAGAAGACATCAGTTTGTGAGATGGGCTCCCTAATAAAGCAGCTACATAGAGAACCCAAGAACACTGCTATAGCTGGTTTCTAATGAAATATTTAATGATAATGATGACATCAAGTTGCTCTCATTGAACCAACATATATTGTTATGGAACACAATAAAAATTTTGCATCATAAGAATTTCCGAGGGATTTAAGAATAAGAGCAATTCTTAACTGTAGGAAAGTCCTGGGGAGAGGAGAAAAAGGGAGGATAGGAAGATTTATTACTGATTTTCAATGTTGTGAAGTTAACTAAGTTTCAGTTATATCATGAGCGATAATCATTAGAAATCTTGAATTGACTTCCAATCTAGAGTGGATATGCTAGCCAAGAATTTTCCAAAGCTTTGCTGATTCTCAACACTCAGGCTTCTCAAGCCTCAGAGGCCTTCCCACCAGCAGAGGATGCTGTTTTTCCATGCATGGCGTAACAACCCCCAACCACCTCCAATCCCAGTTCCACCAGGAAACAGTTCACACATAGAAAAGACTCCTATTGGGCCATTTTGCAAGTGTGGTTTTGCACTTGAAACAAAGAGAAGGTACTCTCTCATTCAGCTCAAATTAATTTAAATATTTTAGTGGTGATTTCTAAATCTATCATTTTAAGGAAGTAAAATAATGGAGTGGAGTGGGAATGAGCAAAACGCTGCTGTTTAAAATGTAAATATCAGTCACTGCTTTCTGTAATTTTATAGCTCCCCTTTAGTACATCTGAAAACAATGCTTTTCAATTAGGAGAAAGTGCGTATCTAAATGATCAGATTTTTCCCTCCTGTGAATAATGAAGCCAAAGTAAAGGCTGTGGTTTTTAGGACAAATGAAAACAAGAAAGTCATTCAAATTAATAATAATTTTAGAAAACTAAAGGGGGAAAATTTTATCACGATGGGAAAATGAAAATAAAAGGAAAGATAGGATTTGCCAGGAAATAAGCAGAGATAAAACACAAAGCCCAAGAAAATGAGTATAATAAAAAGAAAAATAAGGAAAAAAACCCTCATTCCTCTGAAAAGAAGAGCTTGTAAAAATACAAGCAGGATAAAATTAGACAGGGGTTCTTTCTTCCCCAGTAAGTAGCCTTTCACTCATTTTTCAAGCATGTCTTGAGTGCCCCATGCATGCAGAGAACATTAGAGGTGCAAGGCATAAAGCTGAATGACACCCAGTTTCTGTTTCTGATCATCTTGAAATCTAAAAGCAAAGATAAGCTATATAGAAACTATAATGGAAAGAAGAAAGTAATAAATGTCATGAGAAAAATAGGTGTAAAGTATTATGAGTGACAAGAAGAGAGGGGGCGTCACCCCTGTGTTGATGGATGAGTCAAGGAAGACTTCATAAAAGAAACAGGTTTTCAGTTCGACCATTAAAGGATGAGTAGGATTTGGACATTCCTTATAAAGAAAAGAAATGACATGATTAAAGGTTCAGAGTTTGGAAAGTAATTTGTTTTTTAACTGTGAGTGTTTGAAGAAAGAAGAATGAGATACAAGACCAGTGAAAGGCTCTTAGAAATCCAATCACAAAGGTCCTTGAAAATCAGGCTAAGAAGTGTGAACTTTATTTTTTAAGAAAAATGGTTCTTAATGTGGGTTTTTGCATAATTTTCAAAGGATTCATGAATCTCCTTATGTAATTTTGTGATTATTTTTTCTGGGAAAAGATCCATGACACAAAACAATTTAGGGCATATAGAACACCCCTCCCATGAGGTATCTGTCCAACTCCCAAAGACTCCTCTTTATTTAGAGGCTCACCTTGGACACAAGGATATGGCCTCTAGTGGCCAGAGTTGTACAGTCGGACCTCGCTCCTATAGTCACAACTGAATGAAGCTGTGCAAACAACTGGCTAACTTAGGCCCAATCAGACCCCAAATGTGTACAGATTTGAACTGAGAGCCTAGGGTTGTGGGAATTCATTTACTTCAATAACAGAATTCTAGAGAAAATATTCATGAATTCTTTATTCTGAGATACCTGTCACTACTTTGATTTCTGCCCTTCATGATGCTGGATTGTTCAAGCCTTTCTTGACCTTTGTGAGAAACCACAGTATCCATCTAAATATTATTTTTTTTCTCAGACTGATTAGGCAGAGTCAATTTCTTTTGCTTATAACCAAAAGAATGTTGACTGATACAGAAACTCTATTTCAAACACTGCAAAGAGACAGTGAGAAAGTATTAAAACATTTGCACAGGGGCATGACAGCTCCTAAAAATTATTTCAGAAACGTGGGAGTTATATTTAAATTGTTTTTCTCTATCCCCAATTCTCAACATCAAATCGACACTACCTTTTATCCATTTTTCCTGTACAAGCTGTCTAGTACCCCTTCCCACCACAGCTCTCCTGGTCCAAGTCCTAATCACTTCTCCCCTAGACCATTGAAATGAGCTGCTAAATGGTCCCCCTAACTCCAGTCTCTTCCCCACACTGCTGATAAGTGTCTTTTGCAACTGATGTAAGATTATGTGAATCTTCTCAAAAATCTTAACCCACACATTTCTAGTGAAAAAGTCTAAACCCTAGTCCAACATTCAAAGCTCTTCAGAGTCTGGCCACAGTCTACATTTTCAACGTTATCTTCCACAGACAATACTCTCAAAGTCACCAAACTCCGTATTGGATTTTATAACTCCAGGTCTCTATACATCCCACTCTCCATGTTTGAAATAACTTATCTCTTCTTATCCTGGTCACTCAACATAGATATCATCGATCTTGTCCTTTTCTGTTACAACCAGGCAAAATTATCCTCTTCTTCCTGTATATCCTTGTAGCAGAAGATTTTATTACAATTCGGCCACATTATAGCACTCTGGGCACCTCTGCCTCCTCTACTATCCTATGAGCTGCTCAAAGGCATGTCTTATTTATCTTTATATTTGGGACCTAAAGCAATGCCTTCCAAGTAGGTACTTGATATATATTTAATGGACATGCAGAGGGAATTGATGGATGTAATAATTAATGAAGGTGGTAAAGAATACAAAGAGAGGAGGTAGTTATGTAGCATGGTTACTCTCAAAGCAGTTCAGGAAGGAAGGATTGGTCAAGAGTTTCCAAGTCTAGAGAGAAGTCAAGGAAAGGATCTTGGGTGGGGACAGGCTAACTCTGTCATTATCAGTAGAGCAGAACAATTGATAATGTAGAGAAGACATATTGATAACATAGAAAGGAGTGGCTGGATATGTGAGAATGCTGATGTGTGGAGGAGGTGGGGAAGAAGCAGAATCAGGGGAAACAGTTTACTTCTTTGGGAAGTATGGAAATAAAATGAAGCTAACCAGAAGAACAGCATAATCCAGTGAGGGAAGGAGAGCAATCAGAAAGATCCTAGAGAAAAAGGCGGAAGTTGGAGGAGTCGGCATTGTCAAGGAAGAGAAGACCTCCTCCTTGAAACTGAAAATGAGTATTGATACAGTGATTATTTTGGAAGAAAAATGAGATACATTAACTCCAAGAAAAAAACAAATAGAAAGACCTGGTCCCTGGTGTTGTCGCTTATCACTCAGTGGTACGAACAAACAATATTTCTGCTGCTTCTATCAAGAACTCTCCCCCAAGCAAAGTTCTTCCAATATAGAGCCAAGATAAAAGTAGAATAACTATAATTCTATAAAGGGGGGTACAATTAGGACATAAAGACAGTAAAGATCACTTGAATTGTATCCGCTTAACGTCAAGGGCACCCTTATAATCAAATTTAGTTACACATGGGTAGGTTGTGGAAACAGCTGGGTGAACCTTAATTTAATTTAACTAATTGATTTATTGGTTTCATTAATTGCTGTCAAAGGATACAAATACTGTCCCCAAGGGCCACAGTTTAGTTGGTCGTCACTACAGCTTCTAGAAAAGTAATTGGATTTCTTAGTTTAGCCCTCGAGGTGAGCTATCAAAGAGCTAGCAGGATTTCACAATATAGCGTCATAGAAAATAAAGACAGAGAACTACCTATTGATGTAAGCAGTGCCTCCTTCTCATTTTCCTCAGTGACAAGGTCTTTTTCCATTAGTCATTTTAGATTCTTTTTTATCACAGTAAATTACTTTTATTTCTTCCTTGAGCACTCTTTCTACTCTCCTTTTCTTTGGGCTTTATCTTTCATTTCTAACCTTGCCTTTTCTCTAATTATCATAGGTACCATCAAACCCTCTTTAGGTATAAATGGGGTACAAATCAATAATTGATAAATTGTTAACTTAGAATGGTAAACTGACTTTGGTTTTCCCTGTTAAGTTTTAGTTTGGGGACATCATACTCAAGCTCAGAACCCTAAGTTGTAGATGTTTTCCTTTCGTTTTTAAGTAAAATTTAATACCTACTCAAAATTTTAAATGAAAATTTTAAGTATTGAGAAGAAAATAAAAATAACTTCGAATCCCAAATTTACCTTTTGATATTTTTTTCTGTGCATATAGAGAAGGTTGAGTCTCAATGAGAAAGAGCTGTATATAAAACCTTCAAAGAATGTTTTGGTACGTAACACGCTATGGCATAAACAGCACTGCTAACCATGAAACAAAGTCAGGGAGAATAATCTTTCCTTCCTTCCTTCCTTCCTGTCTCCCTCCCTTCCTTTCTGTCTCCCTCCCTTCCTTCTTTCTCTTCCCAGATTTGGCATCTCAAGGATTCTAAAGAATCTGTGTCAATATCCAGTAAAAATCAGTAGTGTCAGGCACAGTAGCTAATATACCTGGGAAAGCATTAGCATCACTGGATGGGGAGCTAAAATGCAGGGAAAAGCAAAGAGAAAGAGACCCTACAGTGTGCAGGAATACAGCTGCAGGTCAAGGGAAGTTGCTTATTCCTTCACACATGGGAGACATCCCCTGGAGACAGTTTCTAAAATGTCTGGTAGAAGATGGGCATTTTGGAAGTTCTCAAGTCCAACATCATTCATGAAAACAAAATCAACCAATGAAATTTGGGCCATGGACTCATTTATCTGCAAAGGCTGTAGATCCCTGGGAAATTCAAGTGTAAGCCATCCTTAGATTTCAAGATCATAATAAACTTGTGCCATGTCTCATGATGTGTATTCTCTCATTCTCCATACCCCTTCTATAATTAGTATATATCTCCATTACAAAATGCAGATCTCCTTTTAAATATTTAAATTTTGATTCTCAGATTCATTTAGGATCCGTTTGTTCTGAGCGCATGTATAAAAATTATCTTACACTGGAAGGATGGATGGAAAATCTGCACTATGATGAATGCAGGAGTGAAGAGGCTAAAGACAGAAGGGCAATCTCAAGATATCAATGGGAACTCACAGCCTAGAAGAAAGGTTTTACAAGAGAAACTCTGATGTCCAAAGAACTGTGAGAACCAGAAATGAGCATGATCAATTTAAATCTGTAGTTCTCAATTCTCCTGTTTAATATGTATTTTAGCATGCCTCTTATGGCATTTTACACTTGAGTAATTTCATCAGATGGGTACTCTGGTGCCTTTGCCATTAAACCATGTTTTGTTGTAAGATTACGGAGCTATTGAAATACTAAAGTTAAGTCTCAATAAAACAATAATAATAATACTTTAACTGCCTATAAGATCTTTTTTTACTATATTGACATTCATACTGAATTACAACACAATTTTGCCTTCTACATTTTTAAGACCTTTAGTATGATTTTAACTTTTATGACTATGAATTGGTTTTGATGGTACATGTAAACTGTAAATATAATCACTACAGATGACATATCTTACTTATGAACTAAATGATCTCAATGTGCAAAACTATACCCCAAGAGAGTCAGAGTTAAAAGCCTTTGAAAACTGCCTCAATGTCTTCCAGCCAGTGAACTTTCATATCAATGTCACTGTTCATATTATCTTGTCAGATGGGGGTCTTTTTTTATACAAGACTTGTTAGGCAATGCCCGGTGGAAATATCAGTGTGGTAGGATCTCAGGTGGCTGTGTGGTTACCTAGACTCTCTGGGGCAATCACTCCTTTGGATAATATTTCTGAAAATTGACTCATGGACTCTTAGAACTGGAAGGGCTCTTAGAAATCATGAAACAGAGCCTGACTCCCTCAATCAGGACATGCTTTTAGCTGCACAACGAATTTGGTTCTACTCTATTTCACTTAGTTTTGCTTTTGCAGTTCCTCTTTCTGCTCCAAATTATAGCAGCAGTCCAAATATCGATCCCTATGATGCTTCTACATTTTATGTTCATTAAACTGTACAGTGACATTTCTATGGTGTAGCTCTTGTTACTTAATGTGAAGGAGAGAAGCTACTAGAAGAGACACTGGACTGATTCTGAGGTGGTTTTCAGGAGGAGCTAAGGCTGCACAGCTGCCCACTATGCCACAGCTCTCCCTAAAAACTGGACCCAACCAAGCTGTTAGAGACGCCAAATCATGAATCATCTCCAATCTGAGAGTTCTAACTCTCAGTCATTCTTCAAAACCCGGTTTAAATATCTCATCTCCCTTGCTAAGTAATATTAATAATTAATATCATTTCCCTGTCCCAAGCTCTTTGCATACATCTCTATTGTAGTTGGAAGTTATCTCCCAGTGGGATTATGTAGTGTATTGAGAGAAGTGAGTCTCTCTTATCATTTTTGTATCTTCAGTGCCTGGAATAGAATAGCTGTTTAATAAATGTCTGAATGTAGAAGAAAATGTCAAAGAAAAACATAAAGATAGCATACTCTTTTATTGAACATCAGGGAACATCAGAAATGGAATGTAGAAATATATAAAATCTCTTCTCTGTTTATGACCAGAAAAAGCCTATGAATATAGTCAGACAATCCTAACCAGTGGAGTAAATTCATTTCTGAAAATGAGGCAAGTTTACATTGCCTCTGTACCTCTGATAACTCTGGCCAATGTTATTTAAATTGTTTATTATCTGTTCAGATAGTTCTCAATGCCACACATTCTCCCATAATGGTAGCCAGTTGCATGCTTGCAACACATATATGAATTGTTTAAAAGTGCCAACATTTTCTTTTGTCAATACTCTGTGCAGCACACAGAATTGTCATTCCAAGTCATTTTATTGATGTCAAAAACAAATTAATTTTCGGAGCTGTTGTTTGTGGCATTGTGTGCTGTTTCCCTCCCTTCAGCATTCTGTACTGTAGTCTTCACAAAAGAACACTAGAGGGATCAGCTTCATATTTTTCAGAGGCCTTTGTGTCAACCAAGCCAAGTACAATTATGGCTCTTCCCAGAAGAAGGAAAGAATAATGTTGGCAATCGGGTGTTACCACCCAGAACCACAGAAAAAGCTGCAAGTGTAACCAAAATGGCTTTCTCAGCCTTTATAAATCCAGAAACCTACGTGGCATTTTCTATAGCTATAGGCAGCACTTTGGGAAATTACCTTTAGAAAACTGGTTAGAGGTCTATCAGAGCTTTGAAAAGAGCCTGCAACCTGGGGAGGGATTGAAGAAATAAATAAGCAGATTTGTTGTTTAATAAAGCTGCCATTTTTTTTTTATTACTTCCAAGGGACAAAATTGAGTAAATGTCAAATTTTTTCCCAGCTGGTAAGCACATTCAGATTTCAGACTAAAGTCCCTCAACAAGACTAGGGCTGACGATGAGAAAGAAAAACATGAATTCCTTCTTTTCAAAATAAGATAGAGAAATAGTTTAGTCACCTTTAGTCTAGACATTTTTCTCTTCACTTTGCCTAAACCATGGCCATATATAAAGGCATACATTGATAAAATGGTATAATTTTGGTGTTTTAATGTTTCTGGACAAATAAGAGGGAACTAATCAAGCTGGCAATCCAAGTCTGTCAGAACTAACAAGGTAACTGAATCAGATAAAATTAATAATGATAACAGTAAAAACCTCTTGTTATAATGTCAGACAACACTGTAGCTTTAATTCATCGATTTCAGAAAGACCTCTTTGGCTCCTAAACTTATTTGGTTAGTGAATTACCTCACTAGCTGATCCTGTCATCTCTCTCATCCCTGTGGTCTTTCCTAATTAAAATAAAAACCACATTGTTCTAATGATTTGATCATACCATTTCTCTTCTCAAAATCTTGCAGTAGCTTTTAATTGCAGCAAAACCTGAAATTCAATTTAAAATCAATACTGGGGCTCTAAGTCCGTGCCTCCAATGTTCTCCTGCCTCTGACCCAATCGCTGGCCTTTACTCTGCCCAGCCAGGGCTGTCACTCCAGGCAGTCAATCTGCTTGACTCCAATAACATCCTGACATGGTCCCCCTTTTTCTTGATTGTACCTTTCTCTTCTCCAATAAATAAACACTCAGCCAGAGCACAGCTGCAATGGCCTATTTGTGTTGGCCATGCTGGATTGTCGTTTATAGGATTTGATGTGCAATATATCTTGTCCTGTTTCTTCTGAAATCATAAACTTCATGCTTTTTGATGCCTTGATTAGTCCATAGCACTAGTACAGCACTGGGGGCTTCATAAAAGTGGTCAACACTGGTAGAGATCAGCAAGGAAGCTCAAATCTTCATCCTTATAAACTAAGAGTGATCATGTACATGCAAAAATTTCAGGAAAAGAGGTGCGGTTCCCTTCAGCCATCCCCTTTCATCTCTCACCCCTGACTTGTCCCCTCCCCGTTCTGTAAAAAATAGAAAAAGAACCTTGGCTTTCCTCTATGGTGGAACTTTCCAGCAATGGCCTTCCATAAAAGGGATGGGTCTTGTTTCAGCGCCAAGGAATCTGCCTCTAACAGTTTGGGCTGGGTGGTGGAGAATTTTTTTTTTCTTTTTTTGCTTTTAGACAACGTGGAAGTGTCTGGAATGGTGCCTCCAGTCCCAGCCATCCTAGGAATTACTCAGTGTTTCAGGGCCCTGAGCCAGTAGCCACCTCCCAGCCAGCTCTGCCACGTTAGCTTCGAAAGGGAGGTGAGTGAGTTCTGAGTTCAGAGAGGCCAGAGTGATGGAGTCTCCTGGCTGGGAAACCCTCCACAGGATCGATAGCAATTCTCACAGGGAAAAAAAAAGCACCGCCATTCTAGTTCCTACTCCCTACTCTTACAGAATTGTAGAAACTGAGAGTGAGTTGTTCAGATCTCACTCCCATCCAGCTCCTTAAAGTATTAGGGACCAGGACCCTAAGCAGCAGTGCAGCCGACCCATCCAAGAAACCTGACCCAGGGCTGCCTGATGGGACTCCTTTTCTAATTTGACAGTCAAATGGGGAGACTTTTGGAGGCATGTTTTTACAAATTTCCTTCAGAGATGGATACTTTATTCTAATAATTCCACCTACAGGGACTGCCTTTGCTAATTCTCTCCAAGGAGCTATATAGAAGTGGCACAGCTGAATTGACCTTTCTGAGTAAAGTGAATCTTCACACACCTATATGATAAACTCTTTTCTTTTTAATTTTTGGAGGTGGCATGTTTGTCCCCAGCTCCGGTGTTTCTGCATCTCCTCTGCAGCTACCAGAGTAGTAGATATTCCCTAACATTAGAGATTCCCTGACCTGGAGCTGAAGAACTTGAACCAAATGCTCATCCATGAGTTTGCCTTTCTAAAGAAATTAAGCATGAAGAAAAAGGTAGTAGGCTTCTTCAGGCTGTCTAGATTCTGCCAAAAAAAAAAAAATGGGTATCTCTGGTTCCAGGAAATCTGACAATCTAACTAGACACCTTGCTCCAACCAGATTTATTGATTCATGTTAAGAGTTACTCCTTAACCAGGAGGTTGTGATGTCCTTCTTACTCTCTTACTCCTCTCTCTCTCTCTCTCTCTCCCTCCCCCCCACCCCATCTACTGTGAAGGTTTGAATCTTGTGTCTAACATTTATGAATTAGACATGTTATTTAATGCCACTGAACATTAGTGAATTCATCTATAAAATGGAGTAGAATGTATATAAAGCCTCTCCCCTTCCCCTGCCCATAGCCCATCCCATTTTCTAATATTTTAATGTGGTGTTCCACTTAGTTGTCTATTTAAATGTCAAATCACTATTCTGGTCATGGTGTAATCTCCCTACCAGAAAGGACCTGATCTGTCTTGTTCTTTGTCTTTAATACCTAAAAAAGTGCTTGGGACCACAAATGTTGGTGGAATTAATAAATGTCAGGAAAACTCACTTCATCTCCAGTCTTCCTTCTGCCATTAGCAAGCTGTAAGCAACCTTCACAAACTCATCTGAGCTGCCTTGGCTACAGTTTCTCCACCTGTAAAACAAGATGTTTGCAGTACAAAGTCTTTAGTTCTCTAAGACATGCTTTCTCTGTTAGGAGATTATTGTAACCTTCAGTTCTTTTATCTGCTAAACTTTCATCATTTCAGGCACATTTCACATCCAAAAGGCATCCATGGTGATTCAGAATGGAAGCTCCCAAACCAGACAGCTGTGATTTGTATCCCAGCTCTCCACCATCTAGCTCCAGATTTGGGGCAAACTTCTTAAACTTGCTGAGCTGTTTCACTGTCCATTACCTCAAAGAGCCATTGGGATGTGTAAGTGACTAAATTCAGGTAAAGAAACAGAAAAGTGTGTGACAAACAGTAAGCACTCAATAAAAGTTCACTATATGACAGTCTTTCCTTCCTATATTTTGAGTTTAGATGAATTATAGGGGCTGCCATTTGGGACTTTGAATAGCATTGCAGTTTTTATTTCAAACTTTTCTCTTTTTGATCAATGGTAGTCTAAATTCTATATGTAGCAATCTAAGTGGGTATCAAGTATAAGTATAATAGAAAATATCTTGGATACAGTGTCCATGCTATATATCAAGAATATTATCACTCATAGCATCTTTTTAAAAACTGTAGTGTAGGCCGGGCGCGGTGGCTCAAGCCTGTAATCCCAGCACTTTGGGAGGCTGAGACGGGCGGATCACGAGGTCAGGAGATCGAGACGATCCTGGCAAACATGGTGAAACCCCGTCTCTACTAAAATACAAAAAACTAGCCGGGCGACGTGGCGGGCGCCTGTAGTCCCAGCTACTGGGAAGGCTGAAGCAGGAGAATGGCATGAACCCGGGAGGCGGAGCTTGCAGTGAGCTGAGATCTGGCCACTGCACTCCAGCCTGGGCGGCAGAGCAAGACTCCGTCTCAAAAAAAAACAAACAAACAAAAAAAAAACTGTAGTGTAGTATGTATCCTTATGTTAATCTTAAACCACAACTTAAAGAACTTCAACCAGTCTCAGCCCTTCCTGCCCTCCATGCATGTATCTTCTTGATGAAGCTTTTAATTTCTCTACATTTAAGATCAGTTTTATTATTTTTCTTTATTAAAGATATTAGGAATGAAGAAACATTGGCAAAATTATGTTGCCTGTTCTTAATTTTTTTACTGTTACTATTATTAATCTTGTTCCAGCCATGGTACTGGAGTACAATATTCCCTTTTGTGGAACATGGTCATTTTGCTATTCCAAACAAAGTTTGTGAAGATTGAAGTTGGAAGAGTTGTGAACTGTGAATAACCCACAGCGTCCTAAATGGTTGGTACATTATTATTTTTCTCACAATTATCCTACCAAAAAAAAACACACAGATTTATTTGGAAAGGCTCGGAACAATGAAATAAATACAGTACTGATTTCAAATGCAAATGTCATGTCATTTCTAAATGAGTCAACCTTCAGAAGACAATGATAAATCAACCAGATAATTTCTGCATGTCAAAGAGTTTTAAAGGTGATAGCTGGTAAATTGAAGTACACATCAAAGTTTCTCAAATAAAAATGTTAAATATAAGTTACTTCTTCATACATATCTAAAACCTGTCAAGTACAGGGGAAAATAATCTGTCCCACCCCCACCCATAAACTGAAAGGATCACAGAAATAATTGGCATCTTTCCACTTCCGAGGAGTGGCCGCAGGCTACAGTGACAGTATAATAGTTCCTGTGTGGGAGTGTCCTTGAGTTCTAGCTCCTCCAGCACCAATCATGGCAGTGGAAGTATGTCCAAATCCTGGTAGCAACGCCTAGGATGCATGCAGTCAGAATGGCAAGTGCAAAAGGCATTTCTGGGTCTGTCAAGGCCCTAGGCTGCTGGGTAACTTAGTGGTCATCTTAGCAAGAAAGGACAAGGAAGGATTTATGAGTATACGTACACACTCCCTGGAAATGCATCTAGAGTAGGATTCTCTAACACATTGGACTTCCTGCAGCCAAGCAAGCAGAGTCTTGGACTTCAAGATGTGGGTGTTCAAGTTAATGACAACACCTGTTCTCACCAGCTGGTGAAACCTGAGGACCACCCCCCCATCAAGGTTACAAGTGTCTTACATATTTTGAAGAGAGATTGATGCTACCTGTTGTTAATTTATGAGGTGAGTGGGTTGAAAATTAAGGAGGCGGAAAAAATCGTGACACGCAAATGATTTTCCTCCCCCTATGGATCAGAACTTTAATCACACAGTAAATATTCTTGTTCTCCATGTGGATGATGCAGGTGACCTCAATTTCACAAAGGCTTGTAAAATCCAGTATGTGTTTCTCTGTTCTGTACAGGGAAATTTGAGTAAACGATTGACTTTTCACTGAAATTTGGGTTTCCTAATGACCCGCACATAAATAATGCAGCTAGAAATTACTGAGGACTAGCCCAGTCGCTTGATGGCTAGCACCTTCCCCTCCCTTCAGTGGTATCCCAGCGCTGTGCCTTTAAGGCAGCTGGGGCTCACTGGCTCCTCCAGCTGAACTCTGCCCTCCCTGGGTAGTGACTCACACTCCGCAGGCTCAGACAAATGGAATCTCTCCCTGTGAGAGCCCCGCAGCCTTCCACTGTGAAAAGTCATCAAGAGTGCCTGAGGGGAATATTTCCCCCACTTCCGACCTAAAGCTCTGAGGCACCAGTGTTTTTTTACCGAGAGGGCCAGAATGTTCTAAAAGCCAATGGAAATTAAAAGCGTAATTCATGACACAAGCAAAACTTTTTCTTCTCCCCATCATCTAAGACTACCTGAGGAAAAGAGAGAGATGGGCTAAATGCCAGATTGAGGCCTGGAGGAGAAGCCCCGGTCAACTCTCTTTTCAGTCCTTCCACAACACAGACCAAACACAACACACAAATACACGCATGCATGTACACGCATCCATACTATACATCATCGTATCGTTGTCTCAGGTTTGGGGAAAATGAAATGTTTCAAGATGGACGAGAAGGGGAATTGTGTGAGGAATTGCAGCTCTCCTCCAAAAATGTGTGTGTGTGTATGTGTGTGTGTGTGTGTGAGAGAGAGAGAGAGAGAGAGGGAGAGAGAGAGAGAGAGAGAGAGAGAGGGAGAGAGAGAGAGAGAGAAAAAAAAGAAGAAGAAGGCGGCGGCGGAGGAGGAGGAAGCAGAGGAAGAGAGGGAGGAATGGGGAAGAGGGACAGAGATGGGGGCCTGGAGGGAGAGCCAGACAATGAAGTAAAAGAACAATCAAAACAAAGTTCCTTCTCCCTCCCCTACTTCCAGATTTTTGGGCAGCTTCCAACCTTGCTAACATTCCCAAGGACAAGTTTTAAAGAAATGTTCAAAAAGCCAACAAAACTTAATGTAGATACATTTGAAACTTCTTAGATAACAGTTACAGACAGCAGTAGCAACCCAACTCTAAAACTGGGCCATCGAAAAGGAGGAGGAGAAGGAGGAGTCTGTGTCCCTGACTGCCACACTTGAAAAGAACTGTAGCTCCGAGGAATTGATCCTTCTTCCCAATCCCTCATCCACCCAAGCACAAATACTCAGACTTTTCAATGGAATCCACCATCCTATGCTTACACTGGTGTGGAAAAACCATCACATACTTTTGTTTCTAAATGTTTCTGTCCTGTTTGTTTAAATATGCATAATGTATCAGAAAGAAACAAACAAAAAAAAAAGGTATAGTCCGTTTAAACACAAAGAAACTGTGTAAATGAAAACTAAGCGAAGCATAACCTTAATTTATGCCCCAAATCTAGTATGAGATGAATTGACAGATTGGTTACATAAGTAAAAAGTTTTCCTGAAAGCAGAAATTAAAGTTTAGTTGTTTGCTTCGTAACAGTTTAGTGCAATACAAACTTGTAAACTGACTTTGATATTTACTTGGTTCATGTTCTGTTACCTATTTTAAGGCTGAAACACTAAGACAACAAAGATCTGCTAATAATTTATTCTTAATTAAAAGATGCAATCTAAGAAGCAACTTTTAACAACTTTCTAGTTTTTTTTTATAACAGTGTAAACTTCTTCAGTTAATCTTGTGAACCTTGCAACAAATTTATCCACAGATGAAAGTATTAGATAATATGAAAAGATTCAGAAGCCGTTGCAATGTACTATTGATTTCCTTTCCCTTCTGAAGATATTTCCAAGAGTTTGCCTTCTTCAACCAACTCTTTAACCTGGAAGTCAGCCTTTAGTGATCTGGTTACAACCTTTCTTGTTTGTGTTTGCTTTTTTCTCATACTTAAATGTTCTTATGAACTCCGAGCCAGCTAAATCCATCTATTTGCCTCCCATAACTTCTCTCATGCTATATTCCTCTTTCTGAAATGACTCCATACTCCCCCACCTTTGCCCATTTTCCATCCTACTCATCCCTTAAAAGCTAGCAAATAATGACATCTGCATAAGTTCCTTCATCCGAATTTTCTCATACAGATGGCCTTGCCAATAATGTCTGACCTCCATTGTGACTGTTTGTATTTCTTATGTCCCTCAGTGGGGACCGTTTCCTGTCCTTTTCATTACCATATCTTCCAAGTATATCTAGTATGGCCCCCATGTTTTAAAATGCACCAACCCCCTGTCCAAAATAAGCAAGAGAGAAAGCACCGGAGCAAATATTTTAAATGTTTATCCTCAATCATCTGCTAACATCGTTTAGCAGGTGAAGTTTCCCTTAATGTATACAAATATACAGTGTAAACAAAGCAGTATCAGGCCTGAATTACACAGATCTGTCAAGTAAAAGGTGCAACTTGAATAACTATATCAAGCCAGATTCCCAGAAATCCTCTTCACCCTGGGTCTGTAGATCACCACCACTTGCGAGTTATCTTGCAACTCCGGTGACATGTCTTGGAAAATTGAATTGACCAAGTATGCCCATTTGTCTGATTTGGTTTGCTTAGTCAATATAAAACAGGTTTACTACAAAGACCAAAAATATTTCTGTCCATTCCTCTAAAAAATCCTAGACCTTAATCTATTTTCATCAGCTCAGCTACTGGGGGTCTTTATTTTCCAGAGTCTTCCATTTGGCTTAGGAAACACTCCACTAAGTTGCCTAAAGGTGGAAATTAATTACTCACAGGAACTGAACCGTTTTTCCCTTAATTAAACATTGCATTCTTCAACTCCTTTATATGCTTTTCAGAAGAAAGAAGACAAAACAAAACAAAAACCCTGCATTTGATGAAAGGGTTGAGGACTTTTATGAAACATTTCAACTGATTTGTCAGAAAGCAATATGCAGTACAGCTGCTCTCTACCCCTGAAGCTGGCCTCTCAGATTTCTTCTAGCGTCTTTCTTCCAGCCTCTCTCCCCGCCTTTAGGCATACTTTCCGTCTTGGTTATTGCTCTTTCTTGCTTCCTCTCTGCCTGCACCCTTTCCCTCCCAGCTCCTCACTCCTGTGTCCAAGAGGAGGAGGCAGGCATACAATGAGGAGCACAGTCACTCTGGCACACACTCATATCCTTAATGGATATGGGAAGAATTCACTAATACTCAAAAGCAACCAAAGTGTTAAAAGAGAGAGAGAGAAAGAGTGAGACAGAGAGAGAGAAAGAGAGAGAAACATATTTTCCAAATAATTCAAAACGGCAATGCAAATTATCCTGCCCTTTATGAGTTTTTTTTTAAAAAAGGACACTGCTTGAGGAAAATAACACATTCCTCAGAAACTCCTACCAGATATAAATCAATGTATCCGGAAGTATAGATTTTTCTGCATAATATTCAGAATTTGGAGTTCAATGCTGTATTCCTAATCAAAACAACCATCAAGTCCAAGAGAAATGTACTAAAAATCCGAACATTTCATGAATTAAGAGATTCTTCCTCAACAATATTAACATGTTTGTGTTCTTTCTCAGGAGAAAACTAAGAAAACAAAGACAACCCTCAACCTTTAAAAGTGAAAAATTAAAATGCTTAATCTAGAAATATAAGTGAGTCTCTTTGATTCAAAGTACAAAGGCCTAGGGTCAGAATGAAGTGATGATGGCCTCCCCTGAGAGTTTGTAGGTCTCAGTAGTTCCCACAAGTATCAAGGGTATCACAGAGCTGGTATCCAAAGCTGAAGAACAGAGCCAGGAAACTAGTCTGGTGTCTTCTTCATAAAATGCAATCCATCTATTTATCCATCTATCTTCCATGCTTTTATGTACTCATTCAACTCAATATTTGCCTTTTAGGCACTTTCTCAAGACATGGCAAAGAACAAAACGAAGGCCCTATCCTTTTCAACCTTACCTTCTAGTGGGGAAAGAAAACAAGCGAAAACAAACAAGTAGATAGATGGTCTGGCAGATGTTCATCAGTATTAAGAGGTTGGGAGCAGTTGCTCCTCTGTGTAGGTTAGTCAAAGAGACTTCTCAGAGATGACATTTGAGCAGAGATCTGAAAGGAGTGAGTGTGTCACGTGGGTAACTGGGAGGACAATCTCAGGAGAAGGAAACAGTAAATGTAACGACCCTGAGGTATATCTAGTATGTTTCAGAAACAGCAAGGCACCAATGAGATTAGAGCAGAATGAGTGAGGGGAGGAGTAGCATGAGGTCAGAAAAGTCAAAGGGAAGACTCCACATCCTGTAGAGGCCTATGAGTGATTGAATTGACTTTAGGCTTCAATCTACATGACATAGGAAAGTTTTGGATGGCTTTGAGCAAAGAAGTGATATGACTGAAAAACATTTTCAAAGGATCATCAGGCTGCTCCATATAAGATAGACTAAAACAGTGGTGGCAACAGTGGTAAGCAGATTGGGGGCATTGACTCACGGCCGTAACTCTGGGAGGCTGAGGTGGGAGGATCACTTGAGCTCAGGAGTTCAAGGCCCACCTGTGCAACATGGTGAAACCCTATCTCTACAAAAAATACAAAAATTAGCTGCGCATGGTGGTGCAAGTCTGTAGTCCCAGCTATGGGGGAGGCTAAAGTGGGAGGATGGCTTGAGCTCAGGAGGTCAAGGCTACAGCTAGCCATGATCATGCCACTGCACTCCAGCCTGGACAACAAAGCAAGACCCTGTCTCAAAAACAAAACAAACAAACAAACAAAAAACTGGTAAGAAGTAGTGAAATTCTCGAATATGTACCTTCAAGGCAGAGCTGCCAGGATTCAATCAATAGAATAATGCAGAGAATAGAAAGGGTAGGGGCAGTAGTGACAGAAAGAAATAAAAATGATTCCAAAGTGTGTGGTCTGAACAACAGGAAAGATAGAGTTACTATTTGTTATCATGGAGTCAGGAGACAATACAATGGAGTCAGGAAAGGGCCTTCTTTCCTTCTTTCTATCTCTTTTTTTTAAATGAGAGAAAATTAAACCATGACTGAATGCTGATGGGAATGATACAATTGAGAAAGAAAAAATATATGATGCTAAAGAATGAGGAAACAATGCTAGCATGATGTCCTTGAGTAGGGGAGAGGGCATGGGATTGGTCTTAGTTGACAAGCATGGTGAGCTCATCCATGGTAACAGGAGGGAAGGTAGACCTACAGGTGCATTATTAGTAGAGGTGTTGCTGGTAGCTTGGGGGAATTTACTTTCATTTCTTTATATTTTCTCAGGTCTTCAACTGAGAGTTAGATAGGAGATACTTCGCATTTTTCTTCACAGATTGCCCCTGACCCAGTGGATACCTCTACATAACAGTCCAAATCCTCCCCTGTGCCCTCTGGAATAGCTTATCCATAATCAGCAAGCCCTCCCCTGCCAGTAACTCAGCATTTTCTTTCAGCCCACATCTAGATTTCTCCCCTTGGATCTACATTGGTGTGACTGGAAAATTGCAAATGTCTTTTCTCAGAACCCCTATAAACTGGCTTCCTTCTGACAACAGAAGACAGTGGTAGGAGATCAGAAGATGAGAGAGAGGGGTCAGTTTCCTACTTCTGGTTGTAGGCTATTGCAGTGACAGCAAGAGTCAGGGAATTCTGGACTCCAGCAGCCCAATCAGGGCAGCACATTGTTAGTGGTTCTAGCCCTGGCAGAGATGGTTCCAGGACTGGCTATGACAGTTTCCTCAGCAGCATAGTATAATAGCAAGGGCTGGTTTATGGGCGTGAGAACCTTCCAATCACTGAGAATCCACTCCTCCCTTTATAATTCTTCAGCCATTTCAGTTCTCACCTTTTGATCTTCCAGTCCTGCCAAAATCTTTAGAACCAATGCCTTGAATTAAATTCCCATGGTATGAAAGACGTGGAATCATTCCCATCTTCTTGATCACAAGTCCCTGATTGATAAGTACACTCAACCCCTTTTTCAAGGGTTTCCTCCTCCTTCCTGCATTAATTAAAATGTATCACCTGGTCAATACAACACACTCCTGAGTCATTGACTATCTCAGGTTTCAACTATTCTAGGACTGGGAGCTAATGCTAATGCTCTTGATATTCCCTGTTACTGCAATATTCTTCCAACCTGTCTTCTCAAATACTGCTCATCAGACCCATTCCATTTGGCTTTACTACTCTTTAACCATCCCACTTGCACCCAAGCCACCACTTTGTTATTTCCTCTCTTTAGCCAAAGGCTTTGGCATCCAACTCCCAACTTGGTTGCTACCAAAGTCCTGTCAAAAGCCTGAATGAAACCAATATCTTCACAGATAACCCTCTGACTCACCCAACATCCAGGGCCTTCAGTTTTTTTTTTTTACCTCTTCCAGGTTCTTCTTCATTCCAATGTAGTCCCTCATTCACGTCATCTCCTCCATTTCACCTGTTCCCATGAACAAAATCACTAATTTTTGCATCAACTTCTTATAATAACTTCTATTTTTAGTGTAGTTGATTGGGTACCCCTTGGCCTTTATTCAACCTTATCTGCACTTCCAATGCATTGATCCCTCTATTTTCTCTTAATCAACGATTTCTTTCTTTCCCTAATTTCCCTCATGAGATAACCTAATTGCATGACTCATTGTTTCAGTAGGCCTCTTGTCAATTATCTTAACTCTCTTGCTATACTATCTTTAATTATATAACTGCAGCAAAGCCCCAATCCTGGGTTATCCAGCTCTTTCTCCATGCCTGCACCTGAGTAGCTAAACATAATCGTGTGTGGGTGGGGGCAGGTGGGATCACATAAAATGGCAGTTTGGTAAATTCCTTTGTAACTTCAAAAGCCCAATATCAAGCAGACTCTGAGCCTAACCAGCTCCTAATACTTAGCTCTGGTCTATACTTTCTCACTTTCTCCAATAACTTTTTCAGAAAAAAAAATTTTTAAATTGTCCTTAAATCTTTAACTCATTCTGCAGCCCCTTTTCTCTCAGCACATGGTGATCTCACAGGTTAATTCACAGAGAAAATACACGCTGTAATATGGGCTCTCCTCAACTTCTCAATACCAAATGCACAAACTCATCTACATCTGTCCATCTTTCTTTTTTCCTTCCTTCCTGTTACAATAAAGGAGCTATCCCACACTTATTTTAGGCAAATCTCTCCACTTTTACTTCAATTCTATTTCTTCAGAAGTTATCAGAAACTTATCACTTTTTACTAACACTGCTCTCTGATTTCACCCAGAATCTCCCCAGCAGCTTTTTTTAAAATGCAGTAAAATTTATACAACATAAATTTAACCAATTTAAAATGTAAAATTCAGTGGCATTTATTACATTTATGATGCTGGGCAACCATCACCTCCATCTAGTTCCACGAAAAACATTTTTATCACCCAAAAGGAAACCCCAGATTCATTAAGCAATCATTCCCCTCTAACTTCCCCACAGCTTCTAGCGGCCACTAATCTGTTTTCTGTCCCCATGAATTTACCTATTCTGGATATGTCATATACCTGGAATCTTGCAATATGTAACCTTTTGTGTCTGGCTTCTTTCACTTAGCATATTCTCAAGGTCCACTCATGTTGTAGCATGGATCAATACTTCACTTTTTTTTTTTGAGACAGAGCCTCACTCTGTTGCCCAGGCTGGAGTGCAATGGTGCAATCTCAGCTCACTGTAACCTCCACCTCCAGGGTTCAAGTGATTCTCCTGCCTCAGTCTCCCAAGTAGCTGGGACTATGGGTGCACACCGCCACGCCCGGCTAATTTTTGTGTTTTTAGTAGAGATAGGTTTCACCGTGTTGGCCAGGCTGGTCTCAAACTCCTGACCTCAGACGATCCACCCACCTTGTCCTCCCAAAATGCTGGGATTACAAG
This sequence comes from Rhinopithecus bieti, assembly GCF_001698545.2. Classification (NCBI taxonomy): domain Eukaryota; kingdom Metazoa; phylum Chordata; class Mammalia; order Primates; family Cercopithecidae; genus Rhinopithecus; species Rhinopithecus bieti. The sequence continues at coordinate 658,112 of NW_016816568.1, forward strand.
CATGAGTCACTGCACCCAGCCCACTTCATTCATTTTTTATGACTGAATACTATTCATTGTATGGACATACCACATTTTATTTGCTTATCAGCTAAAGGACATTTGGGTTGTTTCTGTCTTTTGGCTACTGGGAATAGTGCTACTTTTGTTCAAATCCTTGTTTTCAATTCTTTTGGGTGGATACCTAGAAGTAAAATTCCTGGGTCTTCTGGTAATTCTATGTTTAATTTTTTGAGGAACCACCAAACTATTTTCCATAGCAGCTGCCCGTCAACTTTTAAACATGTTAATGTCTCTCCAATAAAAAAATAATAAAAACCTGACCTCACGCCCTCCTCCAGCTACTAATCTTTGTCTTATCTCCTTCTCAGGGCTGCTTCTTGGAAAACGTTAGCAGGTTCGTTCTTCTTTCCCTAGCCATTAAATGCAGGCACTCCTCCAGGTCCAGTCCCCTGCCTTTTTTCTTTTCTTTTCTCTATATTCTTTCCCCCATTGATTCTGGCACTCCTCCAACTTGTTTTCCAAATTGCAACCATTACGACCCTTTCAAAACGTAAATCTGATCATGCCACCCTTGTTTTAAACATTCAAAGGATTTCCATTGCTTTGGGATAAGACAAGGGGGTCTTTAAGTTTCTAAACCTGTCCAGTCTTGCCCACCTTCCTCTCTGGCCATCCCTCTCACCAGGTGCTCTGTCATTCTAGGAACCCTGCCACATACCCGCCCTGTCCACCATGCACCTTGGTTCTCACCACTTTCTCCTCCTGAACTATACCTTACTCTACCCCATGTCTTAATTGTTCATTTCTATCCTTCACATCTGTGTTTATTCAACACTTCTGTGAAGCAATCCTTGACCTCCATAAGTTGGTAAACCTCCATAAGTTGGTAAAATTCTACAAGTTCCTATAGTGCTATTACAAGCTGAATTGCATTCCTCCAAATTCATACACTGAGGTCTTAATCCTCAGTACCACAGAATGTGATTGTATTTGGAGACAGACCTTTAAAGAGGTAATTGAGGTTAAATGAGATCGTATGGGTGTGCTCTAATCCAATATGGCTGGTGTCCTTAAAAGAACAGAAAATGAAGACACAATGCACAGACTAAGAGGTGATCTGTGAAGACACAGCAAGAAGGTGGCCATCTACAAGCCAAAGACAGCAGCCTCAGAAGAAACAAATCCTGCCAGCGCCTTAATTTTGGGCTTCAACCCTCCAGAATTGTAAGAAAATAAAGTTCTGTTGTTTGAGTCACCCAGTCTGCAGCGCTTTGTGATGGCAGCCCTAGATGACTACTATGATTAATTACTCTGTACCTGTCTCTCTCCAATTCACTTGCCAGATAGTTCATTTTGTCTTTTATTTGCTTTATTTTTAAAAAATTAATGTCTCTCTCTGTTCCTCTGTCTTCCCCCTGCCCCCGCACCTCTTGTATAAGTTCCATGAAGGCAAGGATTATTTCTGTTCTTATTCACCATTTTATTCCAGGTACTCAACAGAGTAATTAGCATAAAGCAGGAATTCAATGTACAGATATATTTCTTGGAAAAAAATAGGTGAAGAAATGAACGAAAAGATAAATGAATACAGATTTATTTAATTGAACTAATTTTCTCTTTCATTTATTAAATATTTTGTTTTAATTCAGCACCCATGAAATACCAAGCCATGTGGTGGATGGCCCTTGTCTTCAAAGAGTTCCTAATCAAGTTGAGAAGTCAAAAAGCAAACAATAAAACTAAAGCAGAAAGGGCTAGTTCCCCAGGTAGTGACACATACATACTTAATCTGGAGTCCAAATTCAGGAACAAACAGCACTGAGGAGTCAGAGGTTTCATTTGAGCAGATGAGCCAGGGTCTAGGTCTTGAAAGAAGAGTAAGAAGAAAGAACTGAGAAGAGTAAAAGGAAATGCAGGCAGTTGGGAATGGAGAAGCAAAGCTTTGATGTTTGGAAACTAACAAGAAGCTTTTTAATCACTAGAATTGCACTTCCCATTAAGTTCTGCAGGTTATTATGTACGAGTTCTTGAAGCTAAAGGGGATTAAGCTCAAATGTATTTAATGACAGCCTAAAATTAAATAGGTGTCTTTACTACAGGACTTTTCTGAGCATTTAATATGCTAATGTGCATGTGACTTTTCAAAAGAAGAATGCGATATTCGTTTAATGCCCTTTTTCTTTCCATAGTATACCTTTATAAGACTACTAGTCTGTTTTATACTCTTCAGGAAACATGAGGTCAAAGCACAGTGTATTAGAAGGGGGGTGGTAAGAGATCATCCAGAAAAATAGGTTGCTATTTGATAATAGGTCCAAGAATCCATAGGAAATAGTCAGACCATGATAACATGTCATTTCTATATTTTAAAGAAATATGATCCCACTAGACAGGAAGAACTGTTAATGGAATCTGTCAGTAAATATATTATTTGAATCATATCAGGCAGTGAAGCAACTTGGACAGGACACTGAAGATTTAAATCACATTTCAGTGTTAAGTAACATGGTACCTCATATAGTTTGGCTGTGTCCCCACCCAAATCTCATCTTGAACTGTAGTGCTCATAATCCCCATGTGTCATGGGAGGGACCCAATAGGAGGTAATTGAATCACGGGGGCAGTTTCTTCATGCTGTTCTTGTGATATGAGTGAGTTCTCACGAGACCTGATGTTATTATAAGTGGCTTTCCCCATTCATTCTGCACTTCTCCTTGCTGATTATTTGCATCATGATTATAAGTTTCCTGAGGCCCCCACAACCATGCTGAACTGTGAGTCAATTAAATCTCTTTTCTTTATAAATTATCCAGTCTTGGGTACGTCTTCATAGCAGCATGAAAACAGACTAATACAGTACATTTAATTTGGGGTTTCTTTGTAGATTAGGGAGCCCATGTTAAAATGAGCATAAATAGGATTCAGTGTGCCCCCTCAGTGCCAGGAGCAAGAGTCAAGTCATACATTCAAGATCAAGCATTTAATAGAAATTCAATATAAAATTTATCAATAATATAAGTAATTAATATAGTTGATGTATAAGTAACATCAGCACACTGAAATAGAAAAGACACATTGGTTGGAATGATAGAACTACTCCCTTGGTAGATCGACCAGGCTCAGATTGGATTTGGTTATATGTAGCAAATAAACAGAAACGACACTTTTTTTTTTTTTAAAGAAAACTCCAAATAGTTTAGAGATATCATAGAAGGTCTGTGGTTATCAAGAACTCAAGTTCCTTCTATTTTCTACTTCACCATCCAGGACTATGGATTGGATCCTCAAAGTCACTTTGTGATTCAAGATGGCAACTGGAAGAAAGAGGAGAGGCCAAAAAGATAAGGAAAAAAAACAGTCTGATAACCAAATAAGTCATTGCTCCTTAAACAGCTCTCCTAGAAATCACACACAACACTTCCACTTCACTGGCCAGATGTTGGTCTCATATGCACCCCAAAATGCAAAACAATTTGGGAAATGTAATTTATCTGGCCTACTGTTACTCTAAATAAAACCGAGATATTGTTACTATTAAGAAAGAATAAGAGATTAGAAACTACATGGAAGCCAACAGTCTCTGCTACAATGGATGTCATATAACCCTGGGGAATTTAGAAATAAATAAGTAGATAATAAAGTAAACTAAAACCACATTATTAACTTGGGAGTTATAAATAGGAGCATATGTATATATTTGGTATTTTAATATTTTTAATGCATAAGACAATTTGGCATATTGGAGCATCAAACAAATGAGTTCTGCGATTCCCATTTAAATTGTATAATTAGATAATTTATCAAACTTTGCACGTTAATTTCAAAGGCATAAGAGAATCTTCCTAAGTTTAGAAATAGTATCAAGGCATTCAAACAAAAAAAAATTATGTCATTATACTTGAAAATTTAACTTATTGTATTTCTTAAAATTCACTTAAGTAATTAAAAAATTTTATTTGTTATTTAGTTTAGGGTCTTAAAAAATGAAGTATTTTAAATTTATAAATTTGGTTTAAAATATTTAAGCAATTTTAATTAATTATGTTTTGAAGACCTGCTTGAAAGTGATTGCTGAGATATGTTTTTCTAAGTTGAATGTAAATGATAGAGGAAAAAAATATATCTGTAATAAGTCAAGTATTAATTTGAAAATCCAAAAGAATCACAAGTAGTCTTTTCTGCACATAAAACCTGCCCTCAAAGACACCAGAAAAACATTATGTTGTCAAGCATGCATTTATGAAAGAGTGTTAAAATAATGAGTTCCAAGTGTTTGGGGCTTTTTTGTGTAAATAAAGTGAGTTTATTGGAAGCTTTGGAGCAATAGAATGTCATTATCACATTTGTAGCTCACAAGATAATTCTGATGGCAATGAAATGTCCTTTCCCCACTTTTCTGCCAGGTGACACCCTACTCAATTCCTCAAGCACTAACTTCAACCACACCTCCTCCAAGAAATCCAAACTCACACGCAATCAATCCCAGGCAGAATTAAGAGCTTATTCTCTCTACACTGTGGCACTTTAACACATCCTGTGTGATGATGATTTCATTTCAATGAGGTCTTTTGGGTTCTGTCTCCCAGTAAGCTATGAAGCAAGACCATCATACTCATTTTAAATTTTTTGTTTGTGCTTAACATGGAGTCATATTTCAAGTGGATGGAATCTAATTGAAATGCAAAGCCTAGGACTCTACTCTGAGTTCAGTACAATTCCACCAAAGTGCAGATATCATATGACAGACACCCTACCTAAGAAAGGGCAATCTCTTCTTTCCTCTTGAATTTTGATTACAATTATAAGTAAATAGCAAGTCATAATTATTAATTATTTTTATCCAAGATACATCTAGCACCACAGAAAAAGAACTGGCTCTTCTAGCATTTCCTATCAACAGGTTTTCAGCTGTGTACTCACTTGCAAATGATTACACATTCACAGGGAAGAAATGTATTTAGGTTGGAAAAAGTCCCAGAAGGCCCATAGGGTGGGCATTTGATTCCTTGATAAAAAGCCAAGCCCCACTGTCTGGAAAGGAGGAAATTAGAAAAGAGGAAAAGAATCATTTGCTTCAGGGCCTAAAATAACACCAATTTCAGCAAGAACTATGAGCAGCAAGACAGCAGAATTAAACAGTAGAGAAAAAATGCTGTCTAAGACTTCCTCAGCTACAAAATAACTTAGAAAATAATTTCAAAATAATTTCCCAATGCACAACATTATTTTGACCAAGAATATATCGAAAGGAAATTTGGCAAGATGTTTTGGAGGACTTTAACACAAGAAAGGATGAATTTTTACATTAAGAAGAGATGAATAAACAACAAAAAACATTGATGTGCCTTTTAATTCTGAGATCATATTTGTGTGTGTGAGTTATTTCCTTTTGTGCGTGTGTATGTGTCTCTTCTCACCCCATCTCTCTCACTCTCTTAATTATACTGTAAAAATGAAGCCAGCAGGAACTGATTCTCAACAGTTAATCATTATCCACGCTGGCTGTTGTAATTTTTTTTCTTTTCTTATGGAGAAATTTTTCTTTCCATTGCCTATACTTCTCTCCAGCACATTAATTATCTTTCCTGTGACAAGCTCCTAATCCATTTTTGTTCTGTGAAATCTGTAGCACTTAATGAAGATTATTCTCACTTTGTAAAGGCTTTAGAAGGGACTTTTCAGATCCTGTCTAAATGAGGGCCTCTTAAGTCATATGATGAGCTTAGATTGGAGCCCTGGTCTCTCAGATTTGATTAGCAGGTCCCGATGGCTTGCTACTACTTTGCTCAGCTCTGTGATTTTAGCAAGGAAAAAAAGGAAAAATGAGAAACAAGAGTAGCTATCTGGATAATAGCAGGAGCAAGTCAGAGAGAAGAACATTCACCTGCCTTATGCAATATAACTGAATACAGTCATTAGCTACAGATGCCTGGTAATTTGAAATGGGGACCTATATTATGCCTCTTATCTTAGGTAGTCTCAGACTTGAGACCAGTATGTGTAAATAAGAGCCTCTTCGTCTTCCACTGGGGGTTAGAATTAGTAATTCTAGCTTGTGGTTCTCCCTTCCTGTATCTTCGTGACCTTTCTGCATTTTAAATGATCAGCACTTCATGATTATGCTTATTTTTAGGTCTGCTTTCACTATCCTCCCCAGGAAGAGAAAAATATATAATGCATTAAATCCCAGTTCCAGGAAAACAGCGTCCAGGTCTAAAAAGCAGATGTCATTGTGACTATCAGTAACAGAACTTCAGTGACATGTTTTCCATCTTCTCTCACATTTGAGGGGTAGCCATTCCCAGCCTTATGCTGTTGGAAACATACACACCTTACCAGATGTTAATTAGATTTGGGCTTCCAATATTCCGACATTCCCCAAAATTAGTGATAAACACACACTCAGGGATTTTAAATCAGAACTACACATCTGGCAACTTATGGACCACCTTCGGCTGAAATAGTAAAGTTAATGTCTGGGAAGAAGACGGCATGATTTTGAAATAAATCTAAAGAATAGAAAATAAGAAATGATAGTTTTCTTCAGTAACTGTGATTAAACTCACTTCTTCTGCTTCTTCAAATCAGATGAGAAAGAAATTCTAACAACAAGAATAACAATAACAATACCTACTGAGAATGTACAAAGGGATTTCTTTAATTGTACCAAGGGATCTCTTTCATTAATTTGTTACAACAAATCTATAGAAAAAATATTTTTTTGTTAATGTTTCCATGTTAAATTTATATAAGTTTAGGAAATAGAAGAATTGAGACTCCAAGTCGAGATTGTGTTAGGTCACAGCCTGTGCTCTCAATCACTAACTTTTTCACCACAGGCCCACCAGACCCCAGGTAGAACTCTGCCCACATTCCTCCTTCCAAGCTACACCCAAGCCTAGGCCCAGGCGTCCGATGGAATTTCACCAAGCAACGAGCATGGAAAGGAGTGTAACTAGCTTGCAAACCTTTATGATGTGGATGAGGCATGATTCAGAAAACAAACACAGGAAGACTACCACTCATGGAAAAGGTCATCCTTAGCCTGATGTCCAAAACAACAGAGATTCTGGAACATTGCCTGAAACTTGTATCTTCTGGCCTTCATGCATGCTGTTCCTCTCCCTAGAAAATTGTCTTTTTTCCCCCTCTTTCCTTGCCCCACCCAAACCCTGACTTCACTTGAAAACTCTTAGTTTTGCTTCAGACTTGACTTGAAACTCACTTCCTCCATCAAACCTTCCCCAATCCCCTAGACCAAGTGAGAGAAGCCCCTATTATGGGCCCCTGTGGCCCCCTATACTTTGCTTAGTATAACATATATCATCATTTATCATACTTTCTTGTTTTATTGCCCTTCTTCCTTACAAGATTATGAATTCCATGAAAGCTGAAAAATTATATCTGCCTTATTGCCCAATTCACACCATTCCCTGTATAGGTAATTGCTGAATAATAAAGTAAGTGAACGAAGAATCAACACATCCCCTGCCAGTGGAGAGTACTAAATTCTGAATTCCTTTTCTGAAAACCCTAAAAGCAGGGTCAATGGTTATATATCTAAGATGAACTATCTTGTCCCTTCTAGTCCCACAATTCCTTTATTTTTCAATCAAAATTGCCAACACAATTTTTAAATTAATAATAGCATTGTCATCATTATTTCACCACTTCAGTAGATGAGTGCCTGAGATGCAGGTGACTGGAAGGACTGGCCTCATCTAATCAAGCCTTGAACAGCACTTGTCTTGAGGTGTGAGGGCAACCATTCCACTCTCCACATTAATGTCATTAGATAAATGAGGCAATAAGGAGATTTTTGTGAAGTAGAATTCTGCAGTATATGCAATTTTACCCTTGCACTGATTAATTTACCAACCTCACAATCTTTACTCCAGGGTAAACAGATTTAAAACAAAAAAGTTGAAGTCTCATCGTAGCCAGGTGAATTTCTGTGCAAATATTTTACTATGTTCATCTGACAAAATTAATTAATTCAGGACATGTCATTCTTAACAATCACCTCTGTCAATACTCCTGATTAATCTGCAATTTCTTTCACAGTCAGAATAACTGCATTGATCAATTCAGTGGACACCTTTGAGCATAACATAAAGGATTTGATATACCCTTCAAGATGAACTAGGGGCCTTTGTGTATGGCAGTTTCTATTACTTAACTGTATGGCCAAATGATGAGACTTGACAGCTTACTCTTGAGTTTGTAAACCGGAATATTCAACAAAAACTAAAATTGCAGAAAAGCATCAGTCATTCGTATAAAGTACTACTTCTTAATTTCCATATTCCCTGAAGGGCCACCTCTACCCATTTTAACCTATGTTAGATGTGAAAACTGAGGCACTGAGGAGTCAAAGTCATAATATATTTAAGTAATCTGACAATTATTTTCATTTTTCCTCTTGACTCTCTTGATGAAGTAATGTTCATTTGGAAGAGAAAATATGAAGGAATTAAGAAAATAAACTGAATTATTAAATATTTTAAATACTTAAATCCAAGAAAAGTCATTGGACTATAATCTTCAGAGATAAACTATTGTCTTCTGTCTCGAATTTCTGGCCCAATGTCTGGAGTATAGCTAGTGCTTAATATAAAGCAAATAAGTGATACAGCCATAACATTCTTAACCAGTTTAGGAGGCCTCACAGGATCTTCCCTTTGATTACCTCTCTAGAGTCATCTCTCAATATTCCTCCTTTGCTGACTACCCCCAGAGATAATCAGGACTTCTTGTATTTTCTCAAACTTGTTTTGCATTCTTTTGCCTTGGAAATTTCAAGCATTCTGTTCCCTCTACCTGCAGCACTCCCCTCACTCTTCACCCACCCCCTGGAGATGCTTCAGTCTCACCTCAAATGACACTTCCAGTGAGAAGTCTTCCCTCACATGGTCAGCTTCTCTTTCTATGCATTCCTACCACCTGCATTTATCTGTCCCAGATCTTACCCCACCTCCTTGGCATTGCCTACCTAACTTTGGACCTTCCCAGTAGATTCTCTGTCCCTTGAGGGCAAAAATTGTGTCTGTTTAATATTAACAAGGTCTCCTTTTGTTGCAAGTGACAGAAAGCCTACTGAAATTCAGGTACGATAAAAAGTGGATGTATTGGCTATATATTCAGGCATTCCAGATACTTATTTGAAATTGTCAGTCTTCTCTTTCTCTTTGTCCATCTCCATTTCTCCCTGTGCTTCTCTGTTTATGTTCCTTTTCTTCTATTTCTATCTCCCTTCATCATCTGTGGTCTCTATATCTCTATCATCTCTTCATCTCTAGCTCACCAACTTTCACCTGTACTTCTCTTGATATGTTAGTGATCTTCTTTCTCACTATCAATAACTTCCTGCAAATGTTAGGAGAGAACCTAGAATGGGGGCTGGTTTGGCTATAAACAGCTTTAGATTACATCATCACAATTCAATAATCGAAAAAAAACAAAACAAAACAAAACAAAACCCTCTGTCTCCTAACATCCAAGTACAAAATCTGAGCTGGGTTTAGACCACCGCACTGAGATCGGTCCAGTGCTTGGACCAATAGCTATAGCCAGACGTAGGAACCACTGTGGCTAATCAGTCACATAGCACACTCCCAGCCATCTGGCCTAGACCAGTGGGGCCATGTGATAGGCAGCCCTACCAGAATTGGAATTGAGGAGGGAGGGTTTCCTCAAATGAAAAGGGTACTGTCACTAGACGAAAGGGGAAGTAATGCTGTGTGAACAAACAATAAAATCCACCCACACTAGATTAACATTTTATTCCCAGACCCTACCATTAAATCTGGCATGTGATTGTTGGTCAATAAATACCTAGTGAATGAATGAACTTAGGAAATGCATTCTGAGGACAATATATTCCCTCTATTAATATTTGGGGCATTGAAACTCATGAGTGAGGATGAAAAGAAACATGGCTATTTCTTATAGCAAGTAAAAGAGAACAACGTGTTTTCATGGCCAAAAAGCGTATCCTATGCTTAGTAAAGATTGCAAATGCAATATACTTAGAATCATGTCACAGAATGTCCACTGGAAGCTCAATGTATTTGATTGAAGATTGTATAATGATTAATTATATAATTGATGATTATATAATGTCCTGCCTGGCTCCCTATTCCTAGTCTCAAATAAGCCTGACTAACAGATATGCCTGTCCTGTCAAACTCTCACCTTAGAGCTTAGGTCTATCTTTTAACTGAGGCCAATCCATATTCTAAGCAGGGGCCACTTATACATCTCATTTGTATGGGTCCCTGTATTAGTTCATTTTCACACTGCTGATAAAGACATACCCATGACTGGGAAGAAAAAGAAGTTTAATTGGACTTACAGTTCCACATGGCTGTGGAGGCCTCAGAATCATGGCAGGAGGCAAAAGGCACTTCTTACATGGTGGCAGCAAGAGAAAATGAGAAAGAAGCAAATTTGGAAACCCCTGATAAACCCTTCAGATCTCGTGAGACTTATTCACTATCACGAGAATAGCATGGGAAAGATTTGTTCCCATGATTCAATTACTTCCCCCCATGTCCCTCCCACAACATGTGGGAATTCTGGGAGCTACAATTCAAGCTGAGATTTGGGTAGGGGCACAGCCAAACCATATCATTCTGCCCCTGGCCTCTCCAAATCTCATGTCCTTACATTTCAAAACCAGTCATGCCTTNCACTTATACATCTCATTTGTATGGGTCCCTGTATTAGTTCATTTTCACACTGCTGATAAAGACATACCCATGACTGGGAAGAAAAAGAAGTTTAATTGGACTTACAGTTCCACATGGCTGTGGAGGCCTCAGAATCATGGCAGGAGGCAAAAGGCACTTCTTACATGGTGGCAGCAAGAGAAAATGAGAAAGAAGCAATTTGGAAACCCCTGATAAACCCTTCAGATCTCGTGAGACTTATTCACTATCACGAGAATAGCATGGGAAAGATTTGTTCCCATGATTCAATTACTTCCCCCCATGTCCCTCCCACAACATGTGGGAATTCTGGGAGCTACAATTCAAGCTGAGATTTGGGTAGGGGCACAGCCAAACCATATCATTCTGCCCCTGGCCTCTCCAAATCTCATGTCCTTACATTTCAAAACCAGTCATGCCTTCCCAAAAGTTCCCCAAAGTCTTAACTCATTTCAGCATTAAGCCAAAAGTCCACAGTCCAAAGTCTCATCTGAGACAAGGCAAGTCCCTTCTGACTATGAGCCTGTAAAATCAAAAGCAAGCTAGTTACTTTTGAGATACAATGGGGTTATAGGCATTGGGTTAATATGGTTATTCCAAATAAAAGAAACTGGCCAAGGGAATATAGGGCCAATGCAAGTCCAGAATCCAGCTGGACAGTCAAATTTTAAAGCTCCAGAATGATCTCCTTTGACTCCAGGTCTCATATCCAGGTCACATTGATACAAGAGGTAGGTACCTATGGTCTTGGGCAGCTCCACCCCTGAGACTTTGTAGGGTACAGCCTCCCTCCTGGCACAGAGTGTAAGCTGCCAGTCTGGCATTGTCTGAGGCTTTTCCAGGCACAGAGTGTAAGCTGCCGGTGGATCTACTATTCCAGGGTCTGGAGGACAGTGGCCCTCTTCTCACAGCTTCACTAGGCAGTGCCCCAGTAGGGGCTCTGTATGGGGGCTCCGACCCCATATTTCCCTTCTGCACTGCCCTAGCAGAGATTCTCCGTAAGGGCCCTGCCCCTGAAACAAACTTTTGCCTGGGCATCCAGGCGCTTCCATACATCTTCTGAAATCTAGGTGGAAGTTCCCAAACCTCGATTCTTGACCCCTGTGGATTCACAGGCTCAACACCATGTGGAAGCTGCCAAGGCTTGGGGCTTCCACCTTCTGAAGCCACAGTCCAAGCTCTACATTGGCCCCTTTCAGCCGTGGCTGGAGCAGCTGGGACACAGGGCACCAAGTTCTGGGCTGCACACAGCATGGGGACCCTAGGCCTGGCCCATGAAACCACTTTTTGCCCCTGGGCATCCAGGGCTATGATGGGAAGGGCTGCCATGAAGGTCTCTGACATGGCCTGGAGACATTTTCCCCATGGTCTTGGGGATTAACCTTAGGCTTCTTGCTACTTATGCAATCTTCTGCAGCTGGCTTGAATTTCCCCTCAAAAAACAGGGTTTTCTTTTCTACTGCATCATCAGGGTGCAAATTTTCTGAACTTTTATGCTTTGTTTCCCTTTTAAAATGGAATGCCTTTAACAGCACTCAAGTCACCTTTTGAATGCTTTGCTGCTTAGAAAATTCTTCTGCCAGACACACTAAATCATCTCTCTCAAGTTCAAAGTTCCACAAATCCCCAGGGGAGGGGCAAAATGCTGCCAGTCTTTTTGCTAAAACATAACAAGAGTCACCTTTGCTCCAGTTCCCAAGTTCCTTATGTCTATCTGAGACCATCTCAGTCTGGATTTTATTTTCCATATTGCTAGCAGTATTTTGGGCAAAGCCACTCAATAATTTTCTAGGAAGTTTCAAACTTTCCCACATTTTCATGTCTTCTTCTGATCCCTTCAAACTGTTCCAATTTCTGCCTGTTACCTAGTTCCAAAGTCGCTTCCACATTTGCAGGTATCTTTTCAGCAACACCCCACTTCTGGTACCAATTTAATGTATTATTTCATTTTTATGCTGCTGATAAAGACATACCTGAGACTGCGAAGAAAAAGAGGTTTAATTGGACTTACAGTTCTACACAGCTGGGGAGGCCTCAGAATCACGGTGGGAGGTGAAAGGTACTTATTTTTTTTCTTTTTCTTTTTTTTCTTTTTTGAGACAGAGTGTTGCTCTTGTTGCCCAGGCTGGAGTGCAATGGCACAATCTTGGCTCACCGCAACCTCTACCTCCCAGGTTCAAGTGATTCTCCTGCCTCAGTCTCCCACGTAGCTGGGATTACAGGCATGCACCACCACACCCAGCTAATTTTATATTTTTAGTAGGGACCGGGTTTCTCCATGTTGGTCAGGCTGGTCTCAAACCCCCGACCTCAGGTGATCCTCCTGCCTTGGCTTCCCAAAGTGCTGGGATTACAGGTGTGAGCCATGGTGCCTGGCCTGAAAGGCACTTCTTACATGGCAGCAGCAAGCGAAAATGAGAAAGAAGCAAAAGGGGAAACTCCTGATAAACCCATCAGATCTCATGAGACTTCTTCACAATCATGAGAATAGTACAGGAAAACCATCCCCATGATTCAGTTACCTCCCCTGGTTCCCTCCCACAACATGTGGGAATTCTGGGAGTTACAATTCAAGTTGAGATTTGGGTGG
>NW_016816568.1:672742-679534 GCF_001698545.2 Rhinopithecus bieti
TGTATATATTTTTTTAGTGGAGACGGGGTTTCACCATGTTGGCCAGGCTGGTCTCAAACCCCGACCTCAGGTGATCCTCCTGCCTTGGCTTCCCAAAGTGCTGGGATTACAGGTGTGAGCCATGGTGCCTGGCCTGAAAGGCACTTCTTACATGGCAGCAGCAAGCGAAAATGAGAAAGAAGCAAAAGGGGAAACTCCTGATAAACCCATCAGATCTCATGAGACTTCTTCACAATCATGAGAATAGTACAGGAAAAACCATCCCCCATGATTCAGTTACCTCCCCCTGGTTCCCTCCCACAACATGTGGGAATTCTGGGAGTTACAATTCAAGTTGAGATTTGGGTGGGGGCACAGCCAAACCATATCATTCCCTATCTCAGAATTGAGGTATTGAGGTATTCTTGTGGCTAGATACCTGTCTTTTGTCTCATCTGAGCCTCTGTACACCTGCACTCTGACCCCAGTTGTTCTAGCTCTGCCTATGTTTTCTTTCATATTTGGATCTAAGTGGTAGCATCACTTTTTAGCTTCCTGCAAATTCCTTTGATCATTGGACTTTAGATAGGTTCATGTTTGTTGGATTCCCTTCATTGTCTGTTCCATTCCTAGCTGGATCAAAATGGAAGATTCAGAAACCTGGATCAACTTACTTCACTGTACCCAGTTAAGTTGGATCCTTTCCTCTGAAGTGATTTTTTTTTTTCAAAGTTCACTGCTCACAGATGAATAACTCATGGACACAAGCCTTGTTTCAACCCATAGGTCTGTCTGGTTCTTTCCATTATGATCTATTTTTCTGTGTACTCACTCCAGTTGGGATAAATGATAATTTTCCAGAAAATTTGTCAGATACATTAATGACTTCTATTATGCAATCTAGCACTAGAAATTCACCACATAGAAAGAATAAAATATTCAGCACATTTCATCATGCCTATTGGTTTCCCCATTGTGCCATTTTATCCTAAAGCACCCTTAAAAAAAATTATAGTCATGTGAAATACTTCCTTGTCCCAGCAAACAAAAAGCCTAAATGACTTACTACATAGTGTTTTATCAAACTTACTACATAGTGTTTTATCAAGCTAATTTCTTTAGTCCCCTGAAGATACAGCGCTAGTTTTTAATTATAGCCTTAATATAATTCCCACAATATGTTCATTTCAAGATATGTTAAATGTCTGGCTGACTGTTCGTGGTTATACCATTAAAGATACTATCCTTAGTTGTATCTTCCTAAAATCAAAGAAGCTAAATACTTCCAAAAAGTGAATGTTGACCAAGTTCTCTATTCTCTGGGCATACACATGTGTCAGAGAAAGCAAAAAGTAGCCACTAAACTAATCACTGGGAATAGAAGGCTGCTTATCTCTTGTGTGTCAAAATAACCATCATTTCAGTCACATGTCAATTTGAATTTCCAAGACAAGTAATAAGACACCTCACTTTTCTTACTGTTTTTCAAGATAAACATCTAAGAACTAGCAGGAAAACTGTGTCTCACACATTCATTTGATTTTATGTTTTCTATCATGCCAATTGGCATTCATCCATGAAGTAAACACCAGATGCCTAATACATATAAGGACAATGCTAAACACCAGTTTTCATATTCAAATAGCAGAAAACCAATGAACCCTAAAAACCAATATTCTATTTCACCAGTAAAACAGGAATGCCAAGAGAAATTTTCTTCCCTCAGAGTTTGGTGATAGAGCTACACTTACCTTCCCTATAGCTACTCTGAGGAACATAACACATATCAGTGTCATCGTGACTCAGATTCACACAGCAAATTCTCACACATGAAAATTCTAAGACACACAGATTCAAACAATAATCCTTCAAAAATTAAGCACAAGTGAGCCAAATAAAAGTTCAGATCAATTTGTCTGCATTCTCATTTGTTATTTCTAATTCCTTAATAAGGCGTTTTTGATTTGATTACAGAAACCTTAATTAATTGTATAGAAAATGCTCAGAGATGATTGAGGAATATAATAGAGGAATAAACTTTGTTTTGCTTCCTTGGAGCTATTAAAATAAAAAGCAGCCATTTAGGATATTATCCTCTGATATAGCCAAGAAGAGGTAGCCAAGAGGTAGGTTTAGGGCATTCTCAGGGATTTCTTTCTGTGATTTACCAGGCGGGGTTGGGGTATCACACAGAACCTGACTTCTTTGGTTTTCTCTCTTTGGTCCAATTGCTACACATCTGTTAAATTTGGGGTTCTGTTCAGGTAAAAGTTTTACTAGGGAAAGGCTGAAGGAAAGGACTAAAATAAGGACTGAGATGACGAATATAAGTTTTTCTTTTGCAATGACCACAAATAATAAAGAGGATATTTTAAAGGTTAATAATTAAAGGCAACTCCACCCGCTTCCCCTTTGGCAGACGAGGAAAATAGGCAGTGAGGTGGTGTAGCCTGCAATACTGTGGTTCTGAAGGAATGAGTGCTAACGTGGCCTCTTCCCTCTTGGAACCAAATCTATATCATTTGGAAAACCTTTATTCATTATGCAGAAGCTAAGAGACACACAATATTCCAGCTGGTTTCAGAAACAAATGTTAACAGCCACGTCACCTTTTCTCACTCCCTTCCTCTTTCTCTTTTTCTCTTTATTTTTCTCTTTCTTCTCTTGCTCATTCCTTTCTTTCCCCTTTCTTCCTTCCAAGTAAGTGAATTTCCAATTTCTTCTGTTATTCTTAGTTTCCATAGCTTGTTCTTGGAAAACTTTTTTTTTTTTTAATGAGAGCAACCAAACCTTATTGAAGACATTCAAGAATTGGGCTTTTTCCTCCCAATCAACTTGCTTTGGTGCAGTTAAGATGAAAGAAAATAATTCGTCTTCGTTGGGCTGTTGCTACTATTCTAGAAGGTCTGACCTTTGAAGTAATAACCAGGGGACATGGGGTAGAGAGGCAGTATCCAGCTCCTGGGAAACACGAACTGCCAAGAATAAGGAAACTTTCTATAGCCAACTGAGATCAAATTCCTCAAGCTTCTGGGTGGAACCCTATGCCCAATTGGAGGAAGAGGTCAAGAATACGACCTGGAATGATTGGCCAGAAATAAGAAGGAACTTTATCATTTCAAGATTATGTGTTTGTGTGTATTGAAGATAAATAACTTTTATAAGGATGAAAAAATTTAAAAAGAAATAAAGTTAAATTCTAGCTAAAGGAAAAAGCATACAAAATCCCGGGATTTATAACTGAAAGTGTTAATCAGACTACAACTACTTATGAGCTTTTAGTCTTCTTAAAAACCTCCCTAGTAATAAAGAGAAAAACATTATGAATGTCGAGTTTCTCTAGCACAGCTGATGCTGGTCCGCCTGTCTGGAAGCACCAAGAGTGGTGACATACGATTTCAATTAGGTTCACAGTTCCACAAAAATATGCTCTCTACAAAATGGAAAAAGAACTAGAATAAGTACCAATGTCACTAAAGATCCTTTGGTTTATCCTTGGGCATTTTAGTGCATTGTTCCTGATAGACTCCCAGTAACAAGAGAATCACATCCCCAAAGTCTCAACAAGGCCTAACTTGGAACAATACTGACTGATGAATGAATGAATGAATAACATTAGTCACGTGACCCAATAGGAAATCAGATGTTGAATGGTCGTATTCTGGAGAATCTGTGCTTTCATTTTCTAGGTTCCCAGGCTTTGCCCTGTGGAGAATGGTCATCACAATCTTATTTGCTTTGTATTCTCAAAGGAATTTGGTGTAAATTTGTTAGATAACACCTCAAAAACATTTGAAAACAACAGAAACATACATTTCAAAGCACCATGACTCTGAATAACAAAATTAAATCAGAATACTTTTATGCCTCTCGGCTGCCACTTTCATGAAGAATAAAACCAGAAAATGTCATTTTTATACAATTATTCTGGTTAATTACATAATCACACCCTAGATTCCATAAGTAGTTACATACTTAGAAGTTACTGCTTACAAAATATTATTTGCTTCAATTCTATACAGAAATAGTCTTTAAGTACTGATTAAAATTTTAGTTTAATAATTACATATAAGTAGAGCTCAAAAAGAAAAAATGACTTGTTAACTTGATAATTTAAGTTGGCTGTTATTCACCAGTATTCTTTGTGAAGGAAAACAGAAAACTCATCTTTGTCAGAACTGAAAGCATTAAGCACATTAGACTGGAAAAGAGTCTTCCCTTCAAAAACCTTTTGAATATTTACATTAAAATATTCAGATATCTATGATTTTCTGATCATTATAGTCATACATAATAAAACTCTCAATTCTAACAGGAAGCTTTCAAACACATGGGAATGAAGCAGCTGCTGAGTGTATGCATTCTACTTTGTCTTTCTGCATAACTATCTAACACTGAAAATAAATGCACAGGTATGTTTCTTAGAGTCACACTCATTCTGAACTTTGAGGTCTCAGTGGTATGAAAGCATATGAACAGAACTATAATAAGAAATATCTACAATCATACTCACTGGGAATGGTACCATGTTACCCAAAGCCAAGGGAGTTTGTCTCTAGTCATCAACTCGCATATGAATATTTTATTAGACCAGTTCAAGAGTCAGTCACGACTATGAGGGAAAAAATGTCTGATTTTCCTCCTCTAAAGGAAGAATTCCTAATCTCTAAAGGAACTTGGAGATCATCTACTACAGTATCCTCATTTTATGGATGAGGAAACCAAGACCCAGAGAATTCTGTTTCCTTTTTTAAGGCTTACCTACTATTCAGTTAGTCAAAGTGACCTGGGACAAGCAAAAACAAACATACTTTTAAATTAGACTTATTTCAGAAATGCAACATTTGCCTTAGTAAACATCTCATGCTATATTTAATACTTCATACAGGAGCTGAGTTTGGGGAAAATGTGACCTGTATTTCCTTCACTGATAATAGACTTTCAATATCAAGTCTAACTACTCAGTTTGGTAGGTCCAAATTGGTCTCATAGAATTTTTAAAATATTAGAGCCCAAAGGGCTTTATGGAAAATTTTGTTTATATCCCTAAATTTCTAATGAGGAAGTTGAAACCTATAGAAGATAAACAAACTATCCAAAACATGAATAGAACTCGTGAATGTGAACATAAGATATGCTGTTTCCACTCTAGAGGCACAGATGGTAATTTTTCAAAAGGGCATCAGGGAAGCCCTCATTAAGATGACATTTGAAGAAAGACTGGAAGGAAGAAAGAGACTGAACCATGTGGGTATCGAGGAGAGAGTTTTTCAGGCAAAGTCATTTTCCAGGAACAGAAAGGAGACCAGTATGGCTACAGCTGCATGAACCAGGTAGAGAGTAGTTGGAGACAAAGTCAGAGAGGTAATGGAAGGCCAGATCATGTAGAACCTTGGTAGCCATTGTAAGGATCATGGCATTTACTCTGACTGAAATGGAGAGCTACTTGAGGTTTTGGATCAGAGGAGTGGTATAATATACCTTTATTTTTAAAGGAACGGTCTTGTCGCTATGCTCAGAATAGACTGCAGGAGGGCAAATTTTGAAGCAGAGATTACTCAGAGGCTCTTGTAGTAAATCCAGGCAAGGAATAATGGAGGCTCGGACCCGACCAGTAGAATGAAGTAGTAAAAAGTAGTCAGATTCTGTGTACATTCTGAAACTCCATGGATTGAGACTAGGGAAAGGGAAGAGTCAAGAGTAATTTCCAGGGTTTTGACCTGGGCAACTGAAAGGGTGATGTTTTCCTTAACTGGGGTAATGAAGGCTATGAGGGGAATAAGAATGGATCTAGAACTAGAAATGCCATTTGACCCAGGGATCCCATTACTAGGTATATACCCAAAGGATTACAAATCATGCTACTATAAAAACACATGCACACGTATGTTTATCATGGCACTACTCACAATAGCAAAGACCTGGAACCAACCCAAATGTCCATCAATGACAGATTGTATTAAGAAAATGTGGCACATATACACCATGGAATACTTTGCAGCCATAAAAAAGGATGAGCTCATGTCCTTTGTAGCGACATGGATGAAGCTGGAAGCCATCATTCTTAGCAAACTATTGCAAGGAGAGAAAACCAAACACTGCATGTTCTTACTCATAGGTGGGAACTGAACAATGAGATCACTTGGACACAGGGCGGGGAACATCACACACCGGGGCCTGTTGTGGGGTGGGGGGATGGAGGAGTGATAGCATTAGGAGAAATACCTAATGTAAATGACGAGTTAATGGGTGCAACAAACCAACATGGCACATATATACATATGTAACAAACCTGTACATGTGCACATGTAACCTAGAACTTAAAGTATAATTTAAAAATAAATAAATAAATAAAAAGAAAATGTGGCACATGTGTATCATGGAATACTATGCAGCCATAAAAAAGGATGAGTTCATGTCCTTTGCAGGGACATGGATGAAGCTGGAAACCATCATTCTCAGCAAACTAACACAGGAATGGAAAACCAAACACTGCATGTTCTCACTTATAAGTGAGAGTTGAACAATAAGAACACAGGAATAAGGAAAGGCAACATCACCCACTAGGGTCTATCAGGGGGTGGGAGTTAGGGGAGGGATAGCATTAGGAGAAATACTCAATGTAGATGATGGGTCGATGGGTGCAGCAAACAGCCATGGCATGTGTGTACCTATGTAATAAACCTGCATGTTCTGCAATGTATCCCAGAACTTAAAGTATAATAATAATAATAATAATAATAATAATAATAATAATAAAGAACAAGATCACATCCTTTCCAGGGACATAGATGGAAAAAAAAAAAAAAAAAA